>NW_019417362.1:126076-245528 GCF_000390285.2 Anoplophora glabripennis | reverse complement strand
TTCAGGGTTCATAGTTCAAAAGTAATAAAGAATTCCCTGACTTTTCCAGGTTTTCCCTGACTTATAAAAAAAAATCCAGGTCACTTGTATTTCATTTTTACATACTAATTGGTGTTTATGCATTAAATTTTTTTTCGACTGGACTCGCATAATCTTTTTTATACCCTAACAACCTCTTATAAAGGTTTCATAACCACAAATAGTTTTCTCTTTCAAGAACCCAGGGCCGGCTTTCACAAAATTTCCAGTTGCAAACATCAAATTCCCTGACTTTCATGAATATTTTTAAAATTCCCTGACTATTCCCTGTTTTTTATGAAGAATAACAAATTCCCTGACTTTTCCCGGTATTCCCGGTTTTCCCGGCCACTACGAACCCTGTATTAGAAAAGTTAAAGTTACGACGAACACGAAGCCTTTTCAAGAAAAATGTTTCATACAAAAGTTAAGTATTTTTTCCCGCAGAATACGAAACTGTAATGAAAATATGGGATTCCATTTAAAAAATCAAGGTTGACCTTGAAATGACCTTGATAATTGACTTTAAGGTTAATTTCAAGGTCACGGTAATTTGATCCCCCCGAAACTCGCCAACTTTTGTTGGAAATATTTTTTATTTCTTGAGATATTAGCCCGAGAATTAAAATGAAACAGTAAGAGTAATGTTTCGTACAAATGTTACGTATTTTTTCCGCAAAATACGAATTCAATAAAAAATAAGGGTTTATATTAAAAAAATCAAGACTGACCTTGAAATGACCTTGGTAATTGACTTGAAGGTCAAAAACGTGATAAATATTGTAAAAGCATAAAAAGTTGTAATAATTTTTAATAGGGTTAACCCAAATCATTTGGTTACAGCAACTTGATTATTGTTTGTTTTATTTCAAAAGTAAAATTAAATACATTTTAAACACAATTTGTGACACAAATCATTATTAGTTCATATTTTCTGTATTGTCAATAGTACCATGACTATGTAAATTTTTAATATTTTTTTCTATGTATAAACAGTTCGTACTTTTGTTTCCCATGGCAAGCTCAGATTTTAGGCTTCCATTTTTTCGAATCAGCAAATTTCACTCGAAATCCGACAATTTTAGGGCAAATTAATATTAGACACAGCAATTTTCCTTAAAAGATCCAAGTCGACTTAAATCCAACTATTTTTAGCACAGCTATACGTTGTTGTTCTACGACCACTGTTTTCTGAGACGCCCTGTAGAATATCACTTACGGAAGCGACTCTGGTATCAAAATGTGTTACACTATCCAAACATCCTGCGTTTACTTCGATTCACTGAGGTGTCATCAATTTTCCAGCAAAAGATACTCTTCGCGATAACAGAAGCGTATGTAACATTGGCAAATCTGTAGTACTACCACCCGGTGGTGTCAAGTGCTGACGTCCGCTGGAAATGGAAGCTTCTTGTGGCGAACGCCACACCACGTCATATCCACCTCAACAACAAAATTCCGGTCACTTCTGGTAGAAAGTCAGTTCCCTACGATCGCCGATAGTGACAATTTGCTAACTACTGTACCGTGAGCAAGACAGTAGCAGGTATTATTGCTTAGCTTCTACATAGGCGTTGATTTTGAACATTATACGCAGTGTTTTGGTAGTGATAGGTTCCCGACTTTAACGAATTTGGATATCAAGACGGAATGGGCGCTGGCAAGAAAAACAACAAATATATGGGGTAAGTTAAAAAGTAGTAAAAATGTTATCAACAAACAAATGAGTTACATACGTCGCGTCGTTTTGGTCATTACTCGTGATATATTCGAAATATTTAGAAACATAGTAGTATATAAATATATCAATTTTATATTTTATTTCTTAAAAATAATCGCAATTAAAATTGTTAAAATACTACACATATTTTTTTATAGAGGTTTTTTTTTAACATTTTAAAAATATACAGGGTGTCTCGTTCATGTTTCAAAAAAAAACTTGTGTGCAAGTTCCTCATGGAAAAATAGTAGGGGTGGTTCATGTAAAGTTTTTTTCTTAGACGCCCTGTTTTCGAGATACAGTGTGTTGAAGTTGTTACTTTCCAAATGGTTTTCCTTAATTATCTTTAAATCGGCTAAAGATAAAAATGTCAAAATTTGTACACGAGCAAACATCAACTGTGCGTTAAGAATAATGCACAAACTGTTTCTTTTTGAAAAGCAGTGTCGCCGATACAGGTAACTGGAGGGGTACAATCGAAAAAAAAAATATGTTAAAAGTCAAAATTTATTACATTTCTAAACGGTTCTGTAAACGCTTAAGCATACTACAAAAAAAAATGTATACTTGTTGAAATTCGGTAACAGGTACCATTTTCGAGAAAAATGAAGTTGCATAGAAGGAAATGTGGGACAATTTCAGCATCTACTGTTAATAGATTTCACATTTATTTAATTGTGCAGCTATTTTGTTCTGTATGTCTCCGTGTCTGTTTCCTAATATTTTTCTGCTTTTATCACTTTTTTAAGTATTCATGTCCATCAACAATTCAGTCCATTCAACAATTAATTGTTTATTTTAGTAATGGTAGTGTGGTAGTTTACAATATCTAAAATTAGTTAATAATAGATAATTAATTACCATAATCTGTTTATTTTGATTTACTTTTTTAAATGTTAGTTTACAACGAACTGAAACTTAAAATAAATTTTAATCTTTTTTTAGTTAATAAAATGTTTTACAATTTAACTGTTTCATGTGATACGTAAGAAATTAAAATTATACTCTTAAATGCAAATACTGTTGGTAGCTAAATGTCTTCAGCTCACTCAATGGTAAGGTCCTCTTTCAATTTAATATTTTGTTAATGTACTTGTGTAGCAAAAAAAATTCAACTTAATTTTTCTCGAAAATGGTACATGCTACCGAATTTTGACAAGTATACCTTTTTTTTAAGTGTCCTTTAGAGTTTACAGAACCGTTTAGAAATGTAATAAATTTTGACTTTTAACATATTTTTTCTTCGATTGTACCCCTTAAATTACCTGTATCGACGACACTGCTTTTCAGAAAGAAACCGTTTGCATATTATTCTTAACGCACAATTGATGTTTACTCATGTACAAATTTTGACATTTTTATCTTTAGCCTATTTAAAGATAATTAAGGAAAACTATTTAGAAAGTAAAAACTTCAACACACTGTATATCGAAAACAGGGCGTCTAAAAAACAAATTTTACATGAATTACCCCCATTATTTTCCCATGAGGAACTTGCACACAAGTTTTTTGAAACATGAACGGGACACCCTGTATATTATTTTTAACTCTTCTACTTTTACTTTATGTATTTTAAAGCTAATTTAAATCAAATTAATTCTGGAAAGGTCTTTGGAGGACTTCCAATTTTACTTCAAACCAAAATTTGACAATTAAGTTAAATTTTCATTGACAATCTCAAAGTTTAGATAATTTAAAACGCAATTTTCACGTAAAAGAAAAATATTTATTAAGCCATTTCTAAAAATGTTTCTAAAAATGTATTGAGATCATTAAATAATGTAATATTTGAAAGAATTCCTGCTCTAGTCACATTTGACAGCGACCATCACGTATTTACAGCCACGATATATACAGTATGTCCACGGATTGAGTTGAAATTTGAGCTTTTGGGCATCATCCGTGTTTGGTCTTAAACTGGAAAGTTGAAAAAAATAGTCCATTTACATAATTAATGTACAGGATCTTTTTACGATGAATTTTCAAAAATTGTCAAGAATAAAGTACCTTTAAAAATATCAATTACTTAGAAAACTCGTTGAGAATTAAAAGTTATGTCAGATTGTCAATATTCAAAATTAAAAAAAAACTACATTCGCTAGCAATACAATTCATCGAATAAAATGTAGTAGAATTGAATGTAACAGTTCTTTTAAATACCATAAAATGCAGTACTTATATGTAATGTTGATATTGTAAAATTTTCTAATATTCTAGACACAATTTACGCAATAACTGTAACAGATAATTTTAAGACAAAATTTTATACCTCGACCTCTTCTGAGCATGGTAAATAGAATACTGAACATTTGTTTCAAAAAAATTATTGACTTTTGTTATAAACAATATGACTCTCGATCTCTACAAATACACAAAAGGCTTTTATTCTGTGTATTTTTTTACTTAATTATAAGCCCATAAAATTCGTGTTGGGCCCGATTTTTGAAGCACGCATGTGTCTGGTCTAATTCGCCCGGATTATAATACGCCTCTAAACGATAGACTTCCAACACGACGGACACTCGGCGCATTTAACGCGAATCGTCCGAGAATGGCTAGATGGTCAATTTCGTGGGCGATGGATTGGGCGAAATGGCTCAATTCCTTAGCATCCTAGAGGCCCTGATTTAACTCCAATGGACTTTTATTTATGGGGTAAAAACAAGTAAAAACTCTATGGGTCCCCGTTGATTAACGATTTATTTGAATTGAAACGAAGAATAAGAGATACAAAATTAATGCCATCCCAATTCAAGAAATCCAAAACGCCTACACGGAATTTACAAAGCGCGTTGAGCGATTTGTAATGGTTGGTGGCAGCACATTTGAATAACCTTTATATTATTCGTTTATTTATGTTTATTATATTAGTTACGTTTTTTTTTTCTAATAAATAATTAGGAATTTGTACTTCGTGGTTGTGAAAAATAATAAAAAACAAAGTTGGCCGATCAAATTGAAAATTGACAGTCTGATAATCAAAATTCATCGTAAAAACACCCTGTATATTAATTATTTGGACAAATTTTTTCAACTTCTTACTTTAAAAACAAGCAGGGATGATGCCCAAAAGCTCAAATATCAACTCGAAAACTTTTTGTCATTTACACGCCACGTGCACTCAATCCGTGGACACACTGTAGATATCGTGGCTATAAATACGTGATGGTCGCTGTCAAAGGTGACTTTAGAACAGGAATAAAAGATTTTTCTTCGAATTCGAACATTGTGTGAATTCGTCTTTAATATTAATTAAATAAATAAATATATCTGTTTCACGCAAAAGTTATATTTTTAATTACCTGAACTTTGACATTGTCAACGAAAATTCAACTGAACTGTCCAAATTTTATTTAAAGTAAACTTGGATTATTTGTCTTCAAAGCACTCTTTGTAAAAGTGCATAAATTAGTATTTCGACAGAAACAAAGAAGCAAACCATGTCACAAGACATATAGCAACACATACACTATCATTTTAAATTGCTGCTGTCACATGACATTTGGCAAGTACAGTGTCGATTTTTTAAATACTTAGGTGCCTACAAAACAATTTGTGTCAAAATCAAGTTAATTGAAAAGAAAATCCATGCAAGTTTAGTTTAGTATTTTGATTACGGCAATCATAAATCTGGCCTTGACTAATTGTAAGCCGTAACAAAATCCTAACTTTTGCATATACAAGTAGAAAAAATAGGTTAATTCAACTGTACATACATTATTTCTGTTGTACATTTCTAAAGTTCGTCAGCTTTCAACCTGACTCATCACTGTATTTGTTGATGTTTTATTTTAGTTTATCGATTTCAATAACATTTGTTAATTGGTAAATAATCGACGCTAATCGTTTATACTACTCGTACTGAATATAAATATCGCCGTGACGGTAAATTCGGAAACGTCAGCAAACAAAAGTAAATCAGTTTCGATGTATTCTTATGAAACTGGTAAGTGTCATGTCAACTCGATTGTCATGTCTACTTCCTTTGTCAGATTTAAATAAATATATTCCAATTTGAAAAAAGTAAGCTGTGCTCAGCGAAATATCAAATTTAGCAACTACTTTGGAGATCTCGATGGTAGTAAACTAAGCAAAACGCAAAACTAAAATGCAACTGTTTGAAAAATTAAATAGGACAAACTGTGACATACCTGTTTATAAGGCGCCATCGATCAACAAGAAATAAACGAGGTGTCTGGAGGACACTACGTTAATTAGCAAAAGTGACAATTTCCGCGAGTTACTAAAGAACTGTTACAGAAAGTAGTGTGAGAAATGAATTAAACATTTTTAGGTAACAAAGAATCATTGCGGTTCAGTCGCTTCTAAGAATATCTTTATATTCTTTTTAAATTCCATAGAAATGGTGTTTTAGTTACTGCGTACTAGACGACTGGGCAATAAATTTCAGTTGTTGATAAGTGGTTGACAACTTGTCTAGCAGTGCAGTGCAGTAATGCGGAATTTGGTGTGATTCAGGTAATTTTAATTTATTGCAGGCACCTTCTATTAATCATTCATATTACAATTGCGAAAGGGAGAAATAAGAGGTATATTTTGTTTACTAATATTATTACATGACATTTTGGAGATCTTTTGAAACGGAACAAAACGAAATTTACCATCAGTATAATAAAATTATTTGAGAACATAAATAATTAAAATATGTTGTTGACCAAATGAACATATAATAGAAATTTTCTACACATTATATACAAATTATTATAATTTCTAATAAAGCAGAAAACTTTTTTAGGGACGCCTATGAATTTTATTGCTAGGCATTTTATACATGTTCAACTAACTTCGGAAAGACTATACCTACCCGTGGATTAAACATGACATTTTACTGCCTAAAGATTGAAACAGCACTTTAAATCAACAAAGTGCAAACATGCTATTCTCGAATTCATGTCGTTTTATTATTTGTTCCGCTACTTTTTAGCTCCTTAAAGTACAGTTTCAGTCGTTATTTTCGATAGACAAAGTGTCACTTTTTATTAAAAGTGATAACTTACTATGAACTTAGAAATTAAAACGCACTTTAAACCAAAAATGCAAAAAATACTATTTTCTTATTAATATGAACCTTCGCAGTACGTTATATCACTTTTTTACACTGTATAGTTGCTAGATATTTAATCTTTAGTATTGTCCTGAAATCCTAGTTTCTGAAACTTACTTTCCTATTTTTCACAAAAAATGTAAATGACGAATATGAACTGCTTCTTTTGTAGCTAATTTTGTAATACCTCTTTAGAAAATACCATTCTGTTAGATATTTTTGAGGAATAAATTGTCACTTTTTATTAAAAGTAGCCCTATGTTGTTTGATACCAGAAATTAAAAGGCACTTTAAATCATCAAGTGCACAAATACTATTTTCACATTCATATCGAGCTAAGGAATGCAAGTTATATTTTACACCCCTTATAGTCACTATGAATGTCCAGTATTCAGAACTTTAGTTTCTGCATTTTGAAAAGGTGCGTGATTTGGAAAAATGTTACAGTTGAGAATAATTTAGTAAACTAAGTCGATTATTGCAACAATGTGAGCTTACGCAAGGTTTGTAAAGTGTTGTTTTAATCCTTAAAACTTGAGCACTAAAATCTGCCGTTTTGATTAAAAATTATACCACTGTTTGAAAGGGACCAAACTGCACTTTAAATCAACAAAGTGCATATTTATATGGCTACTTAGAGTTTGTTATATTACTTTTTATGCTCTGTTTAGTTGATAGAACTGCTAATATCGCAATAGAACATTATTTTTTAATCTTATTTTCATGTTTCTAACAGAAGAACATCGTTATATTATTTGTTCTTATTGCTGTTTGCAATACTTATTCTTATTTATTTACAATGAACTGTTTTCCTTTTTGAGCAATAAGGAGCACTTTTAATTGTTAAGTGTCACTTTAATACCTGAACCTAAAGATTAAAACGACACTTTAAATGAACAAAGTGCACTTTTTATCGCTATTCGCTACCCTCTGTACAGTTGGTAGAACCGCTAATATCGCACTAGAACATTATTTGTTAATCTTATGTTCATGTTGGTAACAGAAGAACATAGTTACCTATATTATTTGTTCTTGTTGCTTTTTGTAATACTTGTTTATTTAAAATGTACTACCTTCCTTTTTGAGGAATAAGGAGCAATTTTAATTGTAAGTGGCACTTTAATACTTGAAGGTAGGGATTAAAACAGCACTTTAAATCAACAAAGAGCTAAAAATAAAGTGTCGACAAATTAAAAGTGCCTATATCGAGGGATTAAACAGCACTTTAAATGTGTAAAGTGCAAAATGTTATTTATCAACAAAATATCGACTCGATGATGTGCGCTCTATTATTTGTTGGTATGTAGCCGATCAGGTAGTCGGGGAAATAACATTGTTATTCATCGCCTACGTGATTTATATGAAAACACCTAGGAAAACATCTAAACAACACTGAAAGGCGAAGGCAAAGTTCGGTTTCCCGGCCGCAAGCAATCTCCGTCGGAGCGACCAGCCACTTGCGGATCCAACAACATCCTCACGTGACGATCGCGTTTCTGCTGTCGACAGTGTCGACTTCTGGAGCTCCTCGGGATTCCGTGGCAGACGTAACCGGCGGCCACGTGACCGCAACTACAAAATGTCGGTCCGGTTTGGCGGTAGGTTCAGTTCTGTTCTTTCACCGGTTGTGGTAACCTGCACCGCACTCGTCGAGCTTTTTTTTTTCAATATTTTCAAAGACCCAGTGACTAGCCTCAGCGTCTGCTGAAATTTCTCGCCGATACCTGAAATTTCTCGACTGTGATTCGACGGCTTCGTGGTCAACCGGTTGACATTGGATATCATCCCCCTGCAGGACATGGGCTTCAGCAAGGACGACCACAGGATCTCGGTGTAAGTGGGCATATTTTTCAGGTCCTCGAACGTGTTGGTGGCGATTGAGGGTGGTTTGTTAATTAAATCGGGTTTTTTGTTTCGTTAAACGACGCGTTATGTTTGTAACAAGTTGAAATTGATACAAAAACTAAAGTTACAAAAATAAAAGTGAGACAAAAAATTAAGTAAAAAATAAATTAAAACTCACGAAGCTTAAAATTCGTAGTGAAATTAACAATGAGTATAAGACAAATCCATTATAAAATATTGTGATAAGAAATGTACAAGCTAAAATCTGCAGAATAAAATCAATGACTCGGAAAATATTTTTTGATTTTATATTTGAAGGAAGCAATGTGCAAGTCCTTAACTTTATGCAGCAAAATATTGTAATTGTGACTATAAAAAATTCAGTACAAAGTATTTAGGGGCTTATTTTTGAGACCAAAATAAGACTTTTTTCCCAATAAACGTGAGTCTAAAATAAATTTTAAACTGTTTCACCGTAAATAATTATAAAATGATATAGACTAAAATATTCGGTATCTGTTTTGGTTTGGGTGAATCTTATATCCACGGAGATTTTTAGCTTTTTGGCTTTCAAATATCACTAGAAATGAAAATTTTTCTATGCGCATAAAAAAACCTGGGTTTAACTATTGGCGGCACAATATGTTAAAAAAATTCGAAAAATGTTCCTATTTAATTATGTATTTTTTCAAGAGTTGATTTTAGGCGAAAATGGAAGAGGGAAAAAAATGTTTGTAATTAATTTTTTTTACAAAATAACACCAGTTACCAATCGAATGAATCATGATTATTATCGTAAAAATCGAAAAAATCGTCAAAAATGGGGCTAAAAAACATTAATTTTTAGGGAATTATTTGGGGTCTTTAAATTGGGTATAGGACCTTCACACTTGGCTCAAGAAAACTTCATGTTATGTAGAATCATCACACCAAATTTCATCAAAATCGGTTCGATAGATTTTGCATAATAATTTTACAATCCAAGTTTTGAAAAAAAATTTGCAAATTTTCAAAATTTTGCACAGCAAAAACCAAGGCCCTTAGATACTTGAAAATTTAATCACATATAGAAGGGCTCTCAGGCTTTCAAAAGCTTTTTGAAAAATTCGAATCCGTCAACTAGGAGAGCTCTGGCGCTTGTTTAAACATTGGTCGAATTTTTGTATTTATAAACAATTAGAATAACTTTGTGAATATTCAATCAAATCAAATTTTTTTAAAGCAGGTTTTAAGTTATTGGAAATACGCTTCTTTAAAAAAAAACAGATCGAATGGTCAATTAGTTACGTAGTTATAGCCGATCAAAGCTAACCGTCATTTACACTAAATGTACTGTGACATCCGGGCAAATTTTTCGAAAAATACCTTTGGTATTCCGGGTACTTACCAGGTCTAAGTTTGTAATACTTTTCTTCATTAGCAACCTACTTTAAAACGTGTTTAGAGTTGTTTATGCAAGCGATAAATTCAAGAAAATCGTACTGGTGGTGGTGGTCAGATTTTGATTTTTTTTTAAACATTTTTTTCCTCTTCCATTTTCGCCTAAAATCAACTCTTGAAAAGATACATAATTAAATAGGAAGAAAAATATGACATTTTTCGATTTTTTTAACATATTGTGCAGCCAAAAGTTAAGCCTACGTTTTTTATGCGCATAGAAAAATTTTCATTTCTAGTGATATTTAAAAGCCAAAAAGCCAAAAATCTCCGTGGATATACGATTCACCTAAATATCGACTTTTTGAAACAGATACGTCTGGACTAATAGTTATCTGTCAATTTTGACTTTACCCTAATTTTTCTTTCTTCCAAACAAATTGTTCTTTCCTAACTCTTAATTCTCACTGTTCTCTTCTTGTTTCTTTATCGTTTCTTGAATGTACCGCAATAACGTTGTGCTTTTTTAATTTTTTTTTAAATTCTTCTCAGCAATTGATTTCCTCTGGTGATTTATATGGTTTTCTTTTAGTCATCTATAATTTATTTCACTTCTTATTTAATCTTCTTTTTATTGTTCTGACTTTTATATCTACTAATTCCTCTTCTTACTTATTGATTCTTATTATTTATTTTTTGCCCCGTCTCCTTGATAACCGCCAATTTTTTTAAATCACTGCACTCATATCTAATTACACTTTTATCTATAACTTAATCTATACTTTTCAATTTCAACCAATCAGATTATTACTTACTTTATACACTTCAAATTTAACATTTTCAATACCATTTTATTTTTCTTTTGCTAAATTCCATTAATTTATGGACACTTTTTATTAATTTAGACTGAGATTTCATCAAAATTTACATTTTATTATGAACTGTCACTTTTCATCTAACTGTCACCCAAATTATCATTACTATTTCGTCACCATCTATCCAGTATGTCATTACTTGATGTATTTTATAATAAAAACTCTTAAGTCAATTTCTACCTGTTACAATATATCTACACATGTGCGTGTATTACGCCTCGAAAACTATCGGAAATTAAGCCTTTACACGATCCGACAATTTTTACTAAATAATACAATTCGTTTTTTCACGATAACTTTTTTAATTTTTAATATTTTTCATCGCTCCAAAAAGCAATTTGCAGGTAATTGCAAGTGCTACAAATCAATCTCTATAGTTGAAAGGTCTTGAACTCTTCGTTTTCGAGGTTTTTAGGTTTTAAGGGGATAAAGAAGGTGGTATTTACACGCAAATGTAAACTGAAAAACGTAATATCTCTGTTAATTTTTGCTCTACAGAAAAATTGAAAGAGAGCAAACATATTATAAAAAAAGACTTTTAATTTTGAACTCTTGCATTTTTCACGTATCTTGTTTAGTTTTTGAGTTATTTCGAAAAGAAGGAATTTTTTTTAAAAACTAAAAATTTTTTTTTCATTATTTCACTTTTTTTAAATTTAGGCATTCTAAACCGGTCAAACTTGCAGAGCTATTATTGATACCTAAATAAAGTCAATTGGACATGGATTACTCTTAGTTTCTATTTTTATTGTTAAGCCATAGATTTTATTATTGACTTTTTCTCCGAAAAAATGAGATTACCATTTTATATTCATCATAACTCCGCTAGTTCTTTTGTCATTATTTTACGGTAAAAGGTTCGATTTTACTTTCCGAAAAATAAACGATCACCTTCAGAGAGTGATAAGTCGGTTATTATTACATATACGGTACCTAATCAACAAAAAATGAATCGATTCGTTATTAAATTTGGACATATGATCGTTTACCATTACAGCCTGCTGACGATTCCTTCTAATTCTACAGTGACTTAATTTTTTCAAAATAATCTCACGAGAGAAACACTTCCTGATAGACTGATTCTGTCACTGAAAAAATTACGTGATTCAAAATGAGATTTGTTTAAAGCCGAAACAATTTTATGTAAAATTCATTCACTTAAATGTTCTTGTAAATGTCAGAATCGTTAATTTTCTATCTCTGTATGACCGTACTAAATAGAAAGATCTACGTCTCGAAGATTTATAGTTTTACATCAAACGGGTTGAATAATTACCTACCTTTCAATTTCAATATGTAATGAGCAGTTTCACAATAAATGACATTTAATATAAACCAGCAAGATACATATTCATTTTTTTAACATTTAAATATTAAAAACATCCTTCATTATCTCTGAAGAAGACCACAATCGTCGAAACGTCGACAAATGAAAAGTTTCAGTTGCCTTATAAATATTTCAAGTAAGATTTTTAGATACGTTTTCAGATTTCTCCTTTTTTTGTATAATTTCTTAATTGATAAAACCCAATTTTAATTCTGATTTCTCCAAATTAAGTCATTACACGCAATTAATAACTAGAACGCGCTGCTTTCATATGTCCTGTATATATTTTTTTCCTTGTCACTAAATACACTACTTTCAGCATATTCTTCCAAAATATTTGCTTTCAACTTTTTTCCTGTTCAATCTGTATTTAAAGCATTATGTTATCAGTCTCTAGAAGAATCACAACTTTTTATCAGACCAATCAAATAAGCCGTTTGTTTTAATTGGGATCAAACATCTTAATTGCAGGGGCTAGATTTTAGTTTAGTACATATTTGAGTACATCGCCATGCAACTATAGCCACGAGATAAGGTAATCTGCTTAGATCTTGACAAATGTTTAGATTTGTTTGATCCCTTTTTGCATAACAAGATGCTCAATTCCCATAATTAAGAAAAGTATGCCTTGAAAAATTAACTATCATCAATCATTCGTTTCCGTTTCTTTTTATATAAAAAAGTAATAACAAACGAAACTAATTAGTTGGGACGGTAACTAAAAAGTCAACACATATTTTTTTAAACTAGTTGTTTAGTAATTTTTATAGGAACTCTACTAAAGCAAAGCAAGCGCTAATTAAGGAGCATACAAAACAAAGCGAGGCCTTCAAAAAGTAAATAATACTTTGAAAAAAATCCTCAGATATATTACTGTCTAACGTGTCTTGAATCAACAGTTTTGCTAAAAAGAATTAACACAAAACCATCCTGTGAGTCATTGGAAGCTTTAAGTATAATAAATTTTTAATTGAAGAAAACAATAAGTTTAGTCGTGGTAAAATAAAACAGAATTTCTCTCTGTCACACACTATTTATAATCAACTTTAGCAAAATTAAAATGGTCATAAATAAGGTCACATCTGATTAAACTGGTTTGTTTAAATAGAACAGCCTGTATAGTTTAAAATATGAAAAAAGGTTTTTTTACAGTATTGAAAATGTAGATACAAGAGAAGATATACACTTGTTGTGAATTTGAACAATTCTGGTAAGAGAAAACTAAACAATTTTTTTTTCTATTTTTTGAGATTAGGTATATAAAATTAGACAGTAACTAAAAAAATTGTAAAGGTCCACAGTTTTGAGCAAACACATTGTACGAATATTAGAGAAATATTATTCAGTAAAGATAATATGTCCTTTTATATTTATAGCATCCTATTTTTCCTGTATGTTCGTTAGCATTAGAGATAAACTTCATCTTGCCTCTCGTTAAAGGATATTCTTTGTATATCAAAATAAATAGTGTACTACCTTAACTTTTTATGTTACAATTTTGGAAACATTTAAAATGCAACTTCACTTATATTTTGAAATCTAAATACAAAGAGTAATACTTCACAAAAATTGTATTTTTTTGTAGAATTAAAATTTTAAGAAAAATAGTGTCGTTTAAAATAAAAAAGTTACGGTCGTTTTCGGTTAAACCGAAAGTGAAAGAATTTTAATATTAGACTCAATTTAAAAAAGTTTAGATGTTTTTTTTAAGTAATTGAAATTGAAACAATACAACTGAAACACCTGGTATAGTTCATATGGAATTAAGAGTTTTCTGCTGAAGGTAACAAATTATAATAATTTGTATATAATGTGTAGAAAATTTCTATTGTATGTTCATTTGGCCAACAACATATTAGTCCAGTCATTATAGACATGAAAGAGCCTGTTTCGGAAAAAAAATACTATTAGAAGTTTCTCTGCGGAATATTGTTCGGAAACCTGTTATAAATAAAATATCAAAAAATCAACTCGAGGCTAGTTGGGAAACTTTGTTTTAACAGTGGTCAAAGTTATAGAAAAGTGGTTTTTTGACTCGCGTAAAAAAGCTATTATTCATAGCGAAAAAAGTTTATACAAAAAAGGTAGGTATTAAATAAGCCTATAAAATGAAAAAAGTCTGATTAAATTCCGATAATTTGTTTATGCACAAGAGCTCAAAAATGGTCGAAAATTACCGTTTTTTTTAATTGCTAATAATTAATGCAATTTTCATCGCAAACACTTTTAATTCAGGATTTTTGAGGCTTTTACACCCTTAATAAGTGGTAAAAATTTCAACTCTAAAGCTTCATTGGTTTGGCATTGGTGGAATTTGTTATCTAAGAAGATGCTATTTTCAATTCATTTTTCCCAAGCTCACAGGCGTTGTAGGGTTTTGATCATTAGTTGTTTTTGTACCTAAATAGTTGTATTGACATAGGCATTTACTGAGAATTTAGTTTTTCAAATTTAATTTGTTTAAAATTGACTTGACTGAAAAAATGTTAATATTTATTAAATTGTTAAGATAGGTAATTATTATAAAATGAAATAGTAATCTCTTTACTTTAGTTTTCTTCAAATTAAAAAAAAAATCGTTGTTGTAAGTTGATTAGAAGCTGAGATAATTTTTTTTTATTTATTTAATCGCAGTGACCTTAATTATTAATATTAAGAGCCGAAATTTGGAGAGAGTATACATTAAGAGCTATATTTTCATGTCCTACATTAACATTAAAGTGAATTCAACTATTTAATTTCGAAAAAGAAGATAACGGCGATGCGTTCTAATACTTGGTCTAGCGAACGAGTGGGGAAGGCGAGGCTTACCATGCGCGCTTAACGATGTAACAAATATTAACATTTTTTCAGTCATTTTTAAACAAATTAAATTTGAAAAATTACTCAATACAACTA
This sequence comes from Anoplophora glabripennis, assembly GCF_000390285.2. NCBI lineage: Eukaryota > Metazoa > Arthropoda > Insecta > Coleoptera > Cerambycidae > Anoplophora > Anoplophora glabripennis. The sequence goes on along the minus strand of NW_019417362.1, from coordinate 230,403 downwards.
TTTAGGTACAAAAACAACTAATGATCGAAACCCTACAACGCCTGTGAGCTTGGGAAAAATGAATTGAAAATGGCATCTTCTTAGATAACAAATTCCGCCAACGCCAAACCAATGGAGCTTTCGGGCTGAAATTTTTCCCACTTATTAAGGGTGCAAAAAGCTTAAAAAATCCTGAATTACAAGTGTCTGCGATGAAAATTGCATTAATTATTAGCAATTGAAAAAAGCGGGCAATTTCGACCATTTTTGAGCTCTTGCGTATAAACAAATTATCGGAATTTAATCGGACTTGTCTTATTTTACAGATTTATTTAATACCTACCTTTTTTGTATAAACCTTTTTTTCTCTATGAATAAGTTTTTTTACGCCAGTCGAAAAACCACTTTTCCATAATTTTGACCATTGTTTTAACAAAGTTTCCCAACTACTCTCGAGTTGATTTTTTGATATTTTGTTTATAACACGTTTCTGAACAATATTCCGCAGAGAAACTTCTAATAGTATTTTTTCCCGAAAAAAAGCTATAATGATTGGCCTATATTTCAACTATTTATGTCCTCAAACAATTTTATGATATTGATGGTAAATTTTGTTTCAAAATGTCTCCAAAATGTCATGTTGAAATAATATTAGTAAACAAAATATCCCTCCTATTTCTCCCTTTCGCAATTGTAATATGAATGATTAATAAAAAGTGCCTATAATAAATTAAAATTACCCGAATCACACCAAATTCCGCATTGCTGCACTGCACTGCTAGGCAATTTGTCGACAACTAAAATTTATGGCTGGTCGACCAGTGCGGCTGTGTTTGTGCCGCGTTTGCCCGCGCGCTCATTCTTCAACTGGGCGACCAGACCGGTATATGGGTATGGCTAAATAAACATGGGAACAAGTTTTTCAAATATTTCAACGCCGAGTTGCTGCGTCAGCGACCGAACCTGGTACAAACTGCCAACCTCTTGGTTCTTCAATTAAGATCGGAAAGACTATACTAATATTTTACGACCTGTTACCTTTTTTGAAAATTTCAAAGCAAACGTCACTTCGCCTCACGTCGCGAAATAGGCGGCACACAATGGGAAATTCTCCAGTAATTACCCCCCTGCACCTAAACTCGTTAGACGGAAACTTATGAATAAATTATTCCGCTCCAACTCGCATTTCCTCCAGAATCAATTACAGCGCGACCCATTAGCATTTTAATAAACGGAAATATTACGTCCGATCCGACGTTTCAGTATTTCGCTCGAAAAAAATGTGAGTCAAGTACGTCCGATACCCCTTTCCTTGTAGAATTGGTATGCTCAACCCGTTTTTTCGCGTATTACCTCATCCGTTATCGGTTGATCTTGTCGGGTGAGGTCAGCCATCGATCAACTTAAAGGTGAATGGATATCGAGTGAAATTTTAATTCTACCGTCGATAATGACCGCGCTTGAGAACGGCTTTCATGAAAACGAAAAAAAAATTGCGAGGAAATACGTAGAAATTTCGGTTTATTTCCTATTCAAAATACAGAAAGATATTTAGAAAACATTCGATCAACTTTATCTTTTTTGAACTTGCATCCAGAAAAAAATGGTGAAAACTAAAATGTATTTGGAAAATTTTCCTGCTAGGTATTTCAAAGAAACGTGAAAATAGTTATTAGTTTTTAATCGCAAATAAATTGTTATCACTTCAGCAGAGCCTACGGAACTTGCCAATAACACAACATGTAAACTTAAACAATTATTACAGCAGCAGCCTCATTGTACACCCAAAACTAAGAGGTAAACGACAGCACTGGATCTGACATAAATGTAACTCACTTTCAATTTACATGTAGTTCAAAATAAATTGTAATCGTCCTGGGTATAATTAATAACAACCTAATTTTCGATTTTTTCTTTTGAGAACGATGTTTGAATCAAGATTTTACCAATGTCCTACAAAAAAAGTGGAAGCTAGTGATGAAAACAAATAAAATTATACTGGAAATCATACAATTTAATTTTCAATAAAAATTATAAAAAAAAATTATTGAAGTTTATAATTTTTTTTAAAAAAACTTATTTATCTATATAATAATGAATTATTCAATAATCTTTATAATAATAAGTTTTTTTTTAATTTATGAATTATCGAATGTTTCACCATTGGTGAAAATAAAAAATTTCAAAATTCCCGCACCAATCAGGATTATTTTGGCGGTTTGCCCACGTTTTATTTTAGAGAGAATCAAGTGTGTTTCAATCGCCCACGTTTTTGTGCCTTTTTTTAGTGACGATGGAGTTCTTCTTATGCAAATTATTGTGCGATAATCCGAATTTCCGAGAAAAAAGAGAGGAAATAAAAAAATTCTCTAAAGTAATTCTGATTGCTTGCAAACAATATAATAAAATATTTTATAGTAATAAATTCACATTTTTTTATTTTCATACAAATATTGATTATTTTATTAATAGATAAAGGAGCTGTTTACTGAACAATCACACATGAGCGTGGTTATTGAATAATTTTAGTAATAAAAGTTAATGTAGAATAACAAAATTAATTATTTTAAAAATTAGTAACTATTAACTATTTTTGTGTATTAATTTCTTTTTAAAGATTAAAAAAAAGATTGAAATTGGTTCATTAGAAGACTTTTCGCGCGTGCAAGCGACAGTTTTTCCGCAAATTTATCTATGTTGCCGATAACTTATGGATATGAAAATTTTTTCCAGTTTAGAACTCGGAAAAACGAAGCCACTGAATCAAAGATTATTGTTAAATTGTTTATAAATTAACGGTAAATGCGGATAAACTTTGACAGCTTATATCTCAAGAACCAATAAACGGAGTTTAATTTTTTAGAAGCGTCTTTCCGAGTACTTTAAAATTATAATTTTTGAAAAAAACTAAAATGCAAATTGATAAATGTAATCTAATTGTTTAAAAATAAAAAAAAAGAGTGTTAACTTTAAAAATTTACTGTGGCCGTCCTAATCAACCGATTTCAATTTTTCAAAAACCCTTTGAAAGGTTGAGCGGTCTTTTCTATGTGAAAAAATTTTCAAGTATCTACTAGATGCTTTATTTGAGGCTGTGCAACATTTTGATAATTCGAAAATTTTTTTTAAAAATTATTTTGCGAAAACTATCGAACCGATTTTAATGAAATTTGAGGTGTTGTTTTATTATACTTCAAAGTTTTTTTTACCAAAATCAGAATGCCCTCGGAGTAATTAAAATATTTAAAAAAAAAAACATCCAAAATACTTGATTATTTTGCCTTTTTTTCATCAATTATTGCTATTTTGCAACATCGGTAATAAATTTAAACATTTTTAACTTACAGTATACTGTGCAAAATTCAATTCTAAAACTGTTTCCACTTCAATATTCTTCCAAAATGCATAGGTTTCAAGATATAAGTAAAAAACTCGGATAAAATAGGTCATATTTATCGCATTTTGGAATCATCTCACGTTTTCTAATTATGTATAGTGAGATATTCATATATCTATTTTGACAGTTTGCACAATACTTTGGTTTTTTATTGACCCGGCCCAATATAGATAGAGTCAAAATTGTCGTGGAACCAGTGGATATTGATGCTTTCCCGCAACGATTGTTTTCGGTAATAAATACCGCTTCCAAATAAAATACAGGGTGCACATAAATAAGTATGGGAAAATTACGTTTTTATGTTTTTCTTTAAATAATGAAAAGGTAATTTCATTTTTGTACCTTTCCCCATATTTAAGGAAAAAAATAAAATATATTTTTTTTAAATGAAATACTTCATCAATCCTCAACAAAGAATCACCTTATTTTTTTAAGCACTTATTTATTTGCACCCTATATACGACTACTAAACTTATAAAGAGTATACTTTGATCAAAATTAACAGAAATAGATAAAATTGAACAACAATATAGCCGCTTGAAAACCACTTGTTAACAATTGTCAAAAACGAGTACCAAAAAAGAATTGTTCATTTTCAAGCTGCAATTTGTTTATAAGGAACCGGAATGCAATTGTTTGTGTTAATTTTGTCAGTTGAATCAAGGGACACCCTGTACACATTTCCACGCACCTAATTACAACGATTAAATAATAAAAATACCCATAAGAACTTTGATTTGACATAATTCATGGACTTTTTTTCAAACAAGCTATTTACACATACTTGTTTTATTCTTTTTTTTTTGTACAACCCGATTCGAAAAGCAATTATTTCCCCATGGCTGAGCGGAATATACAAAAATTCGACCTTAAACGTATCTAAATTGAAAACAACTAAGTATTTGATACAAAAACGTATGGCAAACCAGGTCATACCTATCAAAAGAAATGGACTGGCGATATTTTTATGGATCTGTTTTACGAATATCTAATAACAAGAACGAGGTCGGTAATTAATAAATAATCGCAAAAATATCGCTAGCAACGCCTGAGAATGCGCGCAATTATCACAACACCAATTATTAAGATTTTCAATCGGTCACATTTTATGGTTTGAGTGCCAAAGTGAGATTAACCCATTAAAAAATAATGTCCAATTACTAATTTGACAAGTATTAGTTCAGATAAGTGTTTTAGGTTAGTCCAATGGTCAAAATTCCGAAGGTTATACTTTATTAAGACGAAATAGTCACTTTGTTTCTTATCATAGGCCATACATTATATTGAAAAACAGTTATAATAAAGTGGAACTATTTCTTTTGTCTACAATTTACTGAAGGTAAGAAATTTATAACAATTTGTATACGGGGTGTATCATAATTAATAGCGCAAATTGAAACTAGAGGCAAAAAAGTTCTTAGTAAACATGGATCCGCAAACGCACCGTTTTCGAGATTTAGGGTGTCAAAAAAAATTTTTTTTTTTCAGTTTTTTAGCTATATCTCAGGAACCGTTTAAGATACAGAACTCAAATTTGGTACACTGTTATCATTGGCGGATATTTTAAGATTGGGTGGGGTACTTTCGCCCCTAATCTTTACGACTATGGGAAAATTAGCATTTTGAAAGCCTATTTTAAAACGCCAATGTTTTCTACACAAAAAGATACTCATAATCAAAAACTCTAACGCGAACTGTTTTCAAGATAAATGGTGTTTTATAATGAAAAACATGAATGAAAGCGGTAACTGTAGGAGGCTGTGTCTGCACCTATATTGAAAAAGTCCAACTCACGTGATCACAATGGTTGAATTTATTTTAAGATTTAAAAAAGTCTGTAACTATATTTGACAATTTTTTATTCGAATGAAATAAATAAATTACTTAGCTTCAATAAATTGCAGTGTTTTTATGCATATTATTGAACGGGAAAAATTATCTTTTACCTAATAAAAGTTGTTGACAAAAATGAACTTTCATATGTAAAAAACTTAGTAGGTATGTGTGAAATTGTGAAAAATAATTTATAGCGGTAAACTTACCTTATGAAGCCAAATCATTCCATAGAGATATTCTCCTGCGGTTTCTTATTTGCTATTTCCGTTTTCCTCAATTGACCGCCAACCGTCAGTTCAGGGTCACCGTATACTATTGAATAAATCATTATCTTACTAAAAATTCCCCAAATAACCAATAAATTTGAACCGGTTCTATTGTCTTCAACTTATAGTTAATTCATTAAAGATGGGAAATTTCCAACAATACTAATATAAAATTGTCAATTTCTGGATCACTTTATAAAACAGTTATTTATAACGTCTAAAAAAGTATCACAAATATAGCGAATTGTATATAACTTCAGAATTTCACGGGCGTAAGAAACAACATAACCCTACTTTGATGAAAACCGAAAGTCTTTTGCCCAATTCACGCCTAGATCAGATTGTTCATAAGTAGTACAAATCTAACCCAAACGAAAATTAAGCCATCTCAGAACATATGCATAAACACATGAAACAATTTTACACATACATACATGTTAGTAATATGTATGTACCCGAAAATCGTAGAACGTTTCTTGAATATAAAACAGAGATTAGCTTTAATAGCCAGTCACACCTTCCGCAACAATTATTGAAAGCTTTCTTTGTGTATTTATTCCCTTGTAGCTATTGTAAAGGTTAATAACCTATTGAACTTCACTTTGTACGGAAACGCTTGCATAAGTTTTGTCATAATATTCATTAAATATAGGTAATTTGTATCTTCCTACACAAACGCTGGTTTTGACACCGGTACACATAACCACAAAAATAGACGGTAACTAAATATCGAGAACAACCTACCTTTTTGAAAATAAAACTAACACTAAACTAACACTTCGATTCTCTGTTGAGATACAGTTACACACGTACATGTCTTTCATAAAACACTTCCTTACTTAAAAATGTAGTAATTTACCGTCTATAATAACGCTAGTTCAACAAAGGGATGTTGTTGACTCGAGAAACAAAAAACAAGTCACATCAGTTGACGTCACCGATGCCTACTATTCTATTACAACGATTCAGACCCAATTTTGAATGACGCTATGATTGTTGATATGTACTAATACAACGTTTATAAGTCTTAATTTCATAAGAATTTTTGTATTCCTGCACATTTTAAAGATGTATAATTACAAACAGAATAGCCCATGTAAATAAGACCAGAACGAATTACAGCACAGCTATGAAATTATTTCTATTTAGTCCTCGTTCGAGGTTCACAACTTGAGCATCCGACGTCAATTGCATAGGTCCGTTAAGATGAACAAATTAATTCGTAATTATTATAAATAACGACGATGACTAAGCATTATAACAAATATGTAACAATTCACATCGTTAACTTTTGCGGACACATTGTGAAGTCGTAGAAAAAAATGTAAACAAATAAATTGATTGTAGCTTAAAAATCTTTTAAGGAGAAACAATTTCCGTTGCGTCGTTTGAGAGTCAGCGTACTGATTGGATTGAAGCAACTGTAACTACCAAATTAAGTTTAGAAAAAAAAGAGGAGATAAATTGACTACTTCGCTGTAGAGGTCATTCACAGAAATCGTTTGTTTTTGGGAGGAACACTACTGCAAAATAATTGTGCATTTTTATGGTCATCGACCTCACGTATACATCGCTATTTGTATTTACAATTAGTTTTAGTTTATTGTAATTAGTATTGTGAAAATTGTATTCTACAGGGTGTTATAATAAAGTGGTCAAGCCGTTAGCCACAGATTCTTTGGAAGAAAATAATGAAACTTTTTCTAATGCTACTTTTAATTCACGGGCCTCCTTTTTAAATTTGTTGACCTTGGTTACAGGTCAGCATATTAAATTTGCTAAAAAAATTGCCTGATTTGGTTTCGTAATATTATTTTTTGGGCTAAACGCTTATTTTTATTTGCTTCGTTCTTGTAAAATTTTACTAATTAAATTAACTATTTACTTTCCAATAATTATTTAGAACTCGGACAAGACAAACATAAAAAAATAAATGTGTCGTGGGTTCTTTTAATGAGAGAACCGAACATACTGGAAAATTCGTGTTTTTTTTTACCTTCAACAACTCGTTTTCACAATAATTGTAAATCTAAAACCACACATTTTGTGCAAAGGACAGGTGTTTTTTGTTTTAAATCCGAAATGCATAGCTAATTTGACTAATTTGCCTGTTAGATGTTATGCAGAAATATATCTTAATTGGTACTATCCAAGGATATCTTTGTAAAGCTTGATTTGTCGCATATTAAGTGAAGTTGGGAAATTAAACAAGAGCAAGTATGTCAATGGCACATATCTAGAGAAGTTGCTATATCTCGCAAGTTAAGCCCAAAGACAACATTTTACAAGAGTGAAGGGTAGTAACGAAAGAAACGGTTATTTTTTTTATTAAACTAATAAACAAATTCAGACAGTGAATTACACTATAACTACAAACAGCTAGTAATAAATAATTATCCAAATCAAACACTAAAAATGTTGTCTAAATATATTGAACACAAAAACCTGATATGTACAGGGTGATTCACAACTTATCAAAAAAAAATTGGGAATAGATGCGGCATGAGAAATGGAGTCAATATTGTAGAAACAAATTTTGTAAAATCCTTATAGTTTCTGAGAAAAAAATTATTGAAGTTATAGCACATTAAACCACTACATAGCTGGACAACTGTAGTCTCTAGCGTCATTCGCAATACGCGTGGAGTCACGTGGCCTCAGCAACTCCTAATACTGAAATCCGTCGTTGCGGTAGTTTTTACTTGTTATCTGTGTTATTTACATCAGTTTTTTAGTAGTCAGTGTCAAAAATGGCTTACGTGTATAGCAACTCAGAGTTGATGGATATCGTTTTAATTTATGGTGAAGCAAGACGACATTTGTATTATGGTGAAGTATTTGTGTTATGGTGAAGCAAGATATCATTTGTGTTAGTTCGTAGAAAGTGAGTAAGACGGACCCAAATGTGTTTACACGTGAGTGGATAAAATTTTGAACAATTGCTGTTGCAGCATCGGGTATGTCAAATGATTTTATTATTTAAAAACACAAATTAATTTTATTAATTAATAAAGGCAAAAGCAGTTGAATTTGCCGATATAAAATAGGTGCGATAAAATTCTATTTACATATTTCTTTCCTTGTGAAAGTTTTTGTCCGTTTTTATCACACCGCCATGCCGGTCGCATTGTGCCAGGTCAGGTTTTACAGTGGACCAGTTTCCAGTGCCGTGCAGAAGTATATTTTTAAATCAATTTCGAACAGCCCTTTTTGATTTTTTCTTTACAAAATTGTATTTGTAAGGGTCCCTTGTACATCCAGAATTTTTTTTTTTGGATAAGTTATGAATCACCCTGTATACTTCAACTCTCATTCAAAGAAATATTCTGTATTCTTGCGCTTCTATTATCACCCTTAACAAAAAGAGACATGGAAGAATATTGTTTTACTAGATTTGATAAGAATTTTTAGAAAAAAAATTGAATTTGAATTAAAATGAATTTAAAATAGAGTAAAAGAAATAGTTAATCTATACTCTAAACAAACAATACACTTGAACCGTACTGTGAAAAAAGTTCACAACTTGATTTTTTGTTTTGTAACCTTGACACCCAGAAAATGAGCGAACTTTTTCACTCTGAGATTTTTTTATAGAAAATTGCAGGTTTTGAGATAAAAAAACATGTGTCACATATCAGCCACCTTTGAGATAATTGATATTGTATATATATTTTTCGCTTTTTTACCAAAAACTGCCGATCTCGTATATCAATGAAGCTGCCTTTAAAAAAAGTTTCAAATAAAAGTTGTTTAAAATTAAGTTTTCTACAAACTTGCTTCTACGAAAATTTTCGATTTTCCCAATAGTTTTCCCGTATATTTTTTAAATGAAGTACAGATCATGTGAAAATTAATGTTTAAGAGCCAAAATAATGGTCAATTCATTTTTAAATAACAAAAATGAATTAGAGAAAAGAAAATCGCGGAAAATTCTTGGAAAATCTTATATAGTTTTCCTAGATTTGAGTATTTATGAGCATCAAACGTATCATTTTATAGGTTTTTGAGGATTACGAATTAATTATGCTCTTTAATATTTTCCAGAAAAATCTGTTTTCCTTGATTTTTTTTACTTTGAATATTAAAAAATAAAAATTTGTATTATAATGAAATTGCAAATTTAAAGATGACAATAGGAAAGGAATTTTCTAATTTTTTTTATTTATTTATAATTAAATAACAACTCTTTTATTTATTATTTTTAACAATTTTTTATGGTGTTCCATATCTAGGTTTCTTATGCAAAACTGCTTCATCGTCGTCACAAAAATATTTCAAAGAAAATAGATTTTTCTGGGAAATGTAATAATTAATTAACTTATGATGCTCATAAATATTCAAATCTCGGAAAACTGTATAAGATTTTCCAAAAAATTTCCGCACTTTTCTTTTCTCTGATTCACGTAAAAATGAATTGATCATTATTTTGGCTCTAAAACTAAATTTCACATGATTGTATTTCATTTAAAGAATATTCGGGAAAACTATTGGGAAAATCGAAAATTTTCATAGAAGCAATTTTGCAAAAAACTTTTTTCGAAAAAATGTATCTTCATGGAGATATTGGCAGTTTTTGGCCAAAAAAATATATCAAAAACGGTTAACTTTAAGAATAGGAAACCTTTATGAAAGTTCAGCTAAAAATTGACGTAGAATCCAAAATTGCAATAATATACAGGGTATTTCATTTAAAATAACCAAAATGACGTCAACTTCCGGTATAATAGGAAGCGTTAGGTGTACGCCATTATTTTAGTTGATAAGGGCATGCCCGAAAACATTATTGCCCAAATTTTCAAAATTAAAATCGAAGTAGTCCCTGAAATATGTCTAATGGGACACCCTGTATAAAGAGAAAATCTCACAATGAAAAAATTGACATAAATATATTTTTTAAACTAACGATATTGTGAGAGACAACTACTCTGCGAACTAAAGCCCCGTCCAGTCCTGAATCACGCTCGTATTAATATTTTTAAAGACATCTTTCTAATTACAGCACTATTGTGACCACTTTCTGTTAATTTCAGTGATAAAAAAACAACGTTATATTCTTTCCAAATACACGTGGGTTCGACGCGACGTATAAAAAGGTATTCGTTAGCTATGCTTCTAGCTTATGCCATCGTTTACATTCACGATCATCTCGTCCGATCGGAATAAATCGTGAGAGAGATACGCAAACGATCCGCTACCAACTATTTCGTGTAAACAATTAAAACGGTTCTAATGAAGGAATGTAGAAAAGCAATCAAGCGACGACGGGGCGGATATTAGACGTCACGTGACCGCAAAGCGGAGGTCGTGGTTTGCTAGTAAACAAATGAGTATACGCGGAATATTTTTATAAAACAAAACTCGTGCTTTGCGAGCACCTGATAATTACCCGTTGGTTTTCGTGGAAGAAATCGAATAACCATTAGTAAGTTATGGTGATTTATTCAAATTGGTATTAAAATTAAGGGAGACATATCTGTCTATTTATTTAACACGATTGCTTGTATAATTTTTTTTTTTAATTTCGATGCAATGCTTAATAATACCTATACGAATGGGATTTTTTTTTGAAAATTGACTTAAATTTGTATTTTTTTTAAATAATGGCTAGAAAGAAAGTAAAAAATGGATTTTGAACTATATTTTTAAGAAAAAAATACACGATATAAATAAAATGATATTATCGATTTTTTCCAGTATCTTGAATATAGGCTCTTTTGTATATATATTGATGTTATTTTGCACTCTTTTGTATAATAATATGAATTTAAACAATATTGACAGGATATTTTTTTGAATTTATCTAATTTAGAGCAATACTATTGTGTTGTGAAATATTTTGTGTCGACATATATTTTGTGTCGACATAGTGTAGTAAACTGAGTCCGGCTACCAGTTACGACAGTTATGCCAGATTTGGGTATTTTTCCTTAGTTCTAGGGGAAAATACTTCATACTTGTGAAACATTTTTAGTAGTTCGCTTCGATAAATTTTGCAATTTCACCATTTCCCCACGAATTTACGTAGTAAATTAAATTTATAACACACATTACAACATTTCCGCCTAACATCTGCCAGAAGAAAGGGCCCTAGCCGGCGGGGCCCAGCCAGGACAAAAGGAGGTCCCACAAAGCGCCTACACCTGCCGCTTTTGCGGTCGGGGTAGACGACGGATGGGGCCCACCTACGAAGGCTGTCCAGGCCTACACGAGATGAGGCAGGATAAAGAGGGATAATCCCCCTCGATCCCAAATCATTGAGGCCAATTTCTAGCCATGGAATAATGGCGCTTAACATCTAGGTATTTTCAAGTCTACTTCATTTGGCATCACTGCTCCGCGATCACCGTTTGTCGGGCACAGTGTTGCCAACTCGTGGAAAATTTCCCATATTGCGGAGAATTTATGGATAAAATTGTAAACATGGGGAAAGAGAAAAGTACATGTCAGTATGAGAAAATTCTGTATGAATTGTTAACGCGACAGAATATTTAGCAATCTAAATAACGTTTTTCTCGATATTCTTTATGTTTTGTGATTCATGGTTCATGGTTATGTTCTGTAAATATTGTATTCTGTGTTTATTCTGTGGTGTGGCTTAAATAATGTACAGTCTGTGACATGATGGTTGTAGTCAACGGTAATAAATTTGTTATTTATATATTCTGCCTTTTATTTAAATAAATCAACAAAAAAAAATTGAAAATTCAAAACAGAAAATTATTTATTTATATTTAATTTTGTATAAACCAAACATGAATGCGAGGGGAAAAATAAAAAGGTATGACAGAATTCAAATCACGGACGGGAAAAACGAGGAAATTTACTCAACAGTGTGGAAATTTTGATTTCAAGAAGTTGGCAACACTGATCGGGTAAGAGCCGAAAGGAGCAACACAACACGGACCGAATTTGACGTATTTATTTCGATTTGTTATTTTCACGGACGGCGTTTTTTTGTGTGTCTTTTAGGGGATTATTTCATTGAACTATAAATCAAACAAGGCGGTTTACACCGATATATACAGGGTGTCCCAAAATATGTGGGCTATCTCTCGGATTTATACAGTGGACGTTAAAATAGCATGACAAGTTCCTATAAAAAGTTTCCCTAGAGGGTCCCCAAAAATCGATTTTTTTTAATAACTTTTAAAATACTTTGTGTAATTTAATTATTTTTAGGAAAAAAAATTTACTTAAATAAAAGTAGCATTTTTGTAAGTAGGCACAGAAAGAATGCAAATTTCTCTTTACGCCGGATGTAATAAAATATCATTTTAAACAAAAATAGTTTTTTCTCGAAAACAGTTCATTTTATCGATATCAAGCAAGAGTGCCTTTTTTAGGTGAAGGTTCAAGTTATCTAAAAATACAATTTTTTGCCTTTATTTTGACATCATTGTGCTACAGCTAATCTGTCCCTGGCAGCCCAAATAAGTCAAATTATTTTCATGGGTCAGTTTTTAAGAAGTCTTATCTGTTGTTCACCGTATTAAAAAATAATTAAATTGCACAAAGTATTTTAAAAGTTATTAAAAAAACCGATTTTCTGGGACATCCTGCTCACATATTCTGGGACACCCTGTATAATAAACCATGCACATTTATTTTAAGTCCGACTCTTTTCTCCCCAATTTTTTCGCAAAAAAATATTAATTACATATACTTTACATTTATACTACAACTCTAAACAATGTTTTCTGACTTGAAAATTTACTTCAAGTATATAACGCCTTAGATTACACTAGGACCTATTCACCAAAGGCTAAAAAATATGTAGGTAACCTTCGGACAATATTTGTGCCAAATAATGGCCGATCCATGGGCAACAATTCACAAAGGCCGTTAAGAAATGAAATATTTAACAAAGTAACATTATTTACATACATTTTAATGTCCGACAAAGATAATAACGATTTAAATGACCGCGTAAATCACGTAAACAGCTATATCCATAACGTGGTCGTAACGCCAGACAAGGAGGCACCATTTTCGTCGGCTTATCGAAATAGTAACCTGTTTGTAAAGGACGCCATACACGATCGGTTCGCTATTAGGGTTTTCAGACACGTTCGAGCCAAATGTGTATAGAAATTTCGAAAATTCTCACTTTTTTTTACTCATTTACTGAGTCGTCTGTTTCTTGTTGCAGAGGAGTCCACCAAGTCACGGAAAGAGACCTTCAAGGAGCTGGTGGTGGCGGTTCTGCCTCGGGGTACAACAATCCGGGTCTCAACATTTCAAGTACGAGCATTAATGTGAGACCTGAATCCACGTTTATGGGAAGCAATGACTTTATTGGTAAGAATCACTTGAATTCATGGAAGACCCCGAATAGTTTATTTGTAGCTATATTCTAGGTCTAAAATAGTAGGCGGTGAGTCATTTCCAACGTGCAGGCGCGCGGGGAATACAATCCCATGGGCGTATCATTTTAAAGGGTGCTCAAAATTATTAAATATAGAAGGTGTTACAGTTGAAAACGATTAGATTACTATGATTAACGTTTATTTGTATGTTGTCTGCTGCTTTACGGAAATCGTTGTTCCTCTTTTGGTACGTGCAAATGTTTCGTTGAGGAACATTTCTCAAATATTGTATTACATATTTTGTGTCACGAAAGTTTCATCAGAACTGTCCCTATGAAACGCTTTTTTTATTTCTATTGGCTATTCTGCTATAGTCTTCAACACACACATTGACAGCTGTCAACTGTCAATTTTTCCAATCTGGCATGAGAATTGAATTCAGCGACCACAAGAACCCAAACTCTCAATGTCAACAGAGAATATTTACTTTTATATTCCTCGTTGACAGTCAATTGACAGCTGTCAACTGTCAATTTTGCTAATCTGACATGAGGGTTGAATCCAGTGACCTCAAAAGCCCAAACTCTCAATGTGAAAAGAGAATATTTACTTTTCTATTCTTCGTTGACAGTGTATTGACAGCTGTCAACGGTCAATTTGTCCAATCTGACAAGAGGGTTGAATCCAGTGACCTCAGAAACATTACCCTATATATTAGAATAATTAAAATATGCTTTTGACATCTGTAAATAGTATTGAAAATGAATAGTTTTGCAACGGGTCAGGGGAGCTTTGGCAGCTCCGTAGCTGCCAAAATGTTCATTTTGGCACTTTGTGCCCATGGAGACTTTTGTTCAGGATGACAAAATCTACAACATATCAAAAATTCAGACAATTTGACAGAAACCCAATTTCCATAAGATTATTGCGGGGTCCTTTTAATTCATCTATAAAAATAACTCAATGTCAGTCTATTTCAGTCCATAGAGCTTAGATTATGCTCATTTGCACCGTACTTAAATTTATTATTGTGGTATTTTTTTATCTACCTCCGCGAATATTAATATTTCCACTTTCATTACATTCTTTATTGTAAAAGACACCAAATGGTTGTACACATTTAAGCAATTTTCTGAGAACGAAAGATTTGCTCCAAGTGTGATCACTCAGGCTGAACATATTGGAACACTATGCCAAATGAAGAGCACATTACACTCACCTCCTACTATTTTGGATTTAAAATATTCCCTTCAACAATCGTTCAAACTGCGTTTCATTAACCGGCTTTCCTTGTTGTACTGATCAAAACCTCTCTTGCAGTGATAGACAACACCAAAAAGAAGAATACCGCCGTCGAGGCGATCAAGTCGGCGGTGCCATGGGTGAAGAGGAAAGCTCGGGGCGCCTGCTCGAAGAAGATGCTCTACAGAAGACTGCCGTTCCTCAACTGGATGACCAACTACGACTCCTCCATGGCCGTGGGGGACCTGGTGGCGGGCATCACCGTGGGTCTCACGGTCATACCCCAGGCCTTGGCCTACTCGAATATCGCGGGTCTACCCGCAGAATACGGACTTTACAGCTCGTTCTTGGGCTGCTTCGTGTATATTTTCCTCGGTAGCAGTAAGGACGTCCCTATGGGGCCGTCGGCCATTTCCGCCCTGTTGACGTTCCAGGTCGTCAATGGGCACGGGCCCCAGCACGCCATTTTGTTGTGTTGCTTGACTGGACTGATTCAGGTGCTCATGGGGCTCTTTGGATTAGGTGAGTGATACGATAAATTTTGTAGTATTTTATAATTCAAATATAGTTCAATAATGTGTTCAGCATTTCTTTTTATTTCATATATTTTCTTCGTATTATTTTTACAGCATGAGGCATTTTTTTTTCTTTTTAATTCATTGGAAAATAAAAAAGATACTGACATACATCCCCTGCGCCTAGCTTTATCCTAAGGTCGGCTAGCCGCACCTATCCCCACTCCCATTCAATTCTAATAGCACGACTGTATTGTTGGTCACATACTAATTTTATTTTAAGATAAATTTAAAATGAAAGCAAAAAAATTAGGAATTTTTAACCCTCACGTAATTTCTTGAACAACTCTTTTATAACTTATGATAATTTCAATTTCGGCGACCGAAATATATTTAAACGAAAAAATGCACATGTATTCTTTTATATTGCAGGATTCCTGATAGATTTCGTATCAGGACCGGTTTCCTCAGGTTTCACGTCAGCCGTAGCGCTCATCATAGTGACGTCGCAAGTGAAAGACGTTTTAGGCACCAAGGGATCGGGCACAACCTTTGTGGACACGTGGAAGAACATATTTCAGGACATCCACAACACCCAAGCATGGGACGCCGTTTTGGGTATAACATGCATAGCCGTTCTACTGATATTAAGAGTAAGTGACATTTTTATACTGTCCTTTTTGGTATAATACATCACTACCACATAAATAACAAAGCCTAAACGCTTTGCGAGTGACGTCACTTAAGTAGTTATATATTAAACTCGATAAAGCAATGAAACGGCACGATACAACACGCACTGACGATTAGACCCACTAACGGTGACGTCACTAGGCTAAGGCGCTTCAGAAGTGAGCCTTTACGTTATAAGAGGTAACCCGCACTAACAAAACACGTTCTTCTCGTTTCAGATCATCGGTTCTCTCAAGCTGAAACCGAAATTCGATGAAGTAGAACCGAGCGGCATCAAAAAACTTATCAACAAGGCCCTGTGGCTGATCGGGACTGCCCGCAACGCCATCTTGGTAATAGTGTGCGGTTTCATAGGATACAGCTTCTGGCTCAATGGGCCAGTTCCTTTTAAAGTCATCGGTGCCGTCCCCCAGGGCATGCCGACTGTTAAACTACCACCTTTCGGCTTTACCCAGGAGATCAACGGAACCATGATCACGCAGACTTTCTTCCAAATGGTCAGCGATCTGGGTAGCGGGATCATAGTGGTGCCGCTGATAACGCTGTTGGAGAATATCGCCGTCTGCAAGGCGTTTGGTGAGTACAAGCATTATTACTCAACCACCTGTTGCACTTTCTGAAGATGTTGTAGAGCAAAAAACCGACGAATCTGCGAGATCTATTAAAAGAGCTACAAAAAACTTCAGCAGTTTGATTTGTTCAACGTATTGTGTCACATTAACCGATATCTATAAATTTTTCTAAATGTAGTGTCATATATTTTCTCTGCAAGATTATTCTATTCAAGTTGACGTCCGGCTCTGTAAATTGGCCTGTTTATTATAATTGTTATATAACATCATTAGAAAAAATGCAAATGGGCGAGTTTTTCAACTAACGCCATCTTTCGTTTATTTTAGCGAACGGTAAAATGGTGGACTCCACCCAAGAGTTCATAGCCATCGGGGTATGCAACCTGGCCAACTCCTTCGTGCAGGCCTTCCCGAGTACGGGCTCTCTGTCCAGGAGCGCCGTGAACAATTCCAGTGGCGTGCGCACGCCTCTCGGGGGACTCTACACCAGCATCCTAGTCATCGCGGCGCTGCTGGTCTTTACCCCCTATTTCTCCTTCATACCCAAGGCCACGCTGGCTGCCGTCATCATAGCCGCCGTCATCTTCATGGTGGAGGTCAAGGTGGTCAAGCCCATGTGGAGGTCGAAAAGTAAGTAGCTTTGCTGTATTTTAAAAGTATTCTATTTTGTTTAATTTTTACTGCTTTAGATCAGTAAAATAACACCCTGTATATAAGAATACTTAATTTATACACGAACTTTTACTTTTTCCCATACAGAATGTTTTTAAAATGACTTACTACCACTTTGTTGAAGTGGTATAGGCTTTGTTTAATTTTTTTAATGTCTGATACAAAATTCACGGTAAACAAACAAAACGGAATAATAAAACATACGCGACAGGTTATTTTGCATAAATTGCTACATTTCTAATTTACGTAAGCATAAATTTGAATATTACTGTATATATTAAACATTTTACCACATATTTCACATTTTTTTAAACCTTTTACGTAAAAGAACCTGATTCTAAATGGTATCCAGCTCCTTTTTTGACGTAATGAATCAGCATTAAAGTTAACTGGCACTTAATATACAGGGTGATTCAAATAAATATCAACAAAAAGTAATGTTCACAGTGGTATTTCCATGTTATTAATAATATTGACTAGATAAACAGAAAAAAGAAGTAAAATCCAAACACTTCTTGAATCTGAAACATAAAATTGTAACCTAAATAAGAACAGAAAATTTCGATTTTTTTTCAATTTTTTAGTGGCAATAGTTTTAAATTTGGAACACCTTCTACACAATTAAATAACCATTAAAACATTCTGTAACGACTATCACTTGCCTAGTTGCTCTGTTTGCGGGCTCGTACTAGATTTATTTGTTTTTGTTACAGAGAGCGACTTGATCTTGGGTTTCGCAACGTTCATAGCCTGCTTGGTGCTCGCTCTGGAAATAGGAATCCTCATCGGAGTAGGCATTAATTTGTTGTTCATCCTGTACCATGCCGCTAGACCTAAAATCAGCGTGGAAAAATTGCGGGTAAGTGTTACTATTATTTTGCGTAAAAAAAGATATTTAGATCTTCATAGCGACGTTTCGGTTGCGGGAAACCATCATCATTTTTTCTTATGGGCGCCCTATTGAATTTTAAGCTGAGCATATAGAGCATTTTTTTGACTTTTCAATAATATAAGTAAGAAAATATTTTAAAAACAACCTCACGAGTCAATATTTTAATATTTTTTATAAATCTGGCAACATCGCATAATTTTTCGAAACTGTTCTGGAATTGTCCAAAAATTTTTGTAAAAGCTTATCATCAACGTCATGGCATTGAGTGAAAAAATTACGCTTTGCGTTATTCGAATGAAGAAAAATGTGTCATCGATATCTCATGAACTAATGATCGTACAATGAATGGAAGAAGGTGGGTTTTGAAACTTGAATCAATCCTGTTCAAGGGCGAATAGCCTAGTTTGCGAATATTGTGAAAAGTACCAACGTTTATAGTTTTTTTTTAGTTCAATACATGCCCATGATGCCTGTAGATTTTGAAATCGATCGATAGAACCATTTTCCTTTCATGAATCGTCAAAATTCTATAAAAAAAAAATAAAAGGAGCAAGTTTATTGCTCCTTAAACATCAATTAATGATGATTGAGATGAAATTTTTTTTTTTTTATTTTTCTGACAATTTTGTGATAAATACTCATCAAATATCGAAAAATAAAAAATTCTACATTTTGAAATAAAAATGTAATTTTGAAAAAAAATCAAAATTTTCTAAATTAATTTGCGTTATCTTTTTTACAATTTAACTGAATATTTCAAACGTACAAATGTTGAAATAAAAAATTTTTTTTTTTTGATTCCAAAATACCTTCAAAATTCAGAAAACTATACTGAATCGTTTTCTGTTCGGTTTTGATGCGATTTTTTTCTTCGCGTATTTCATCGAGTTAAAGCCCTAAAAAAACAGTTTATTTCAAAATTACCAATTTTTTTCCTAAAAATAATCTTAAATTTTATTAACAATTTTTTTTTCTACGTTTGATAAGTATTCCATGTGAAATTGTGAAAAAAATAAAGTAAAAATTTTTTGAAAAATTTAATTTTTTTCAAAATTTTGAATTTTTTTTTCGATATTTGATGAATATTTAACGCGAAATTGGAAGAAAAATAAAACAAAAATTTTTGTAAAATTTTTGCCTTGCATTACCTACTTTTTTATAGCGCAGAGTATATTCAAAAAAATTTTTCATCTCAAGATTTCAAAACTTCAAGTTTCAAGTTGCTTCTTTTTTTTCTCGATATGACCATTATTCACCTAAAAAAGTTAAAGCCTTTCAAAAATTACTAAAAAAGTTTGGACATTTTTCCTTTCACTTAATTTTTTTGCTGTGTGTAGTTTCCAAGATACCAATAAATGCATCACCAAAATGGTCCACACTGCATATTATAGCACGCTTTGCTTTTTTTTAGTTGGCAGTGCCAATCGTGCAATGTCGGTTGCGATCATTTGGCTTGTAATCATTTACAAAAGCTCTGTATATGACACATGATAATATGATGTACTCGTCTGTTTTCCTCAAAATACCGAATTATTCATTTTTACAAAGAACACATTGAAAAGAAAACATCCAACAATTATTTTACGAGAAATTTTTAGTTCATTGAGTTTTAAAATTCAAATATTTATAAATGCCATTTTTACATGAAACAAATAGACTGATCGAATTAACTCAATTAGAGGGAAAAAAAGAAAATTGTTACCTGATCTTTTATAAGTGGAAATGGTAAAGGGGCTTATAATAAACGATGCGTGAGCAGGGGCGGCGGAGGGTTGATTTGGGGGGTTGAAAAGTTATGAAAAATTGTATCATTGGGATTTCTGGCGAAAGTTGACGTCAAACAAAAAAGTATCCAATACAAAAGTTGTAGATCATGCAAAAATTTACAACTTTTGTAGAGGACACTTTTTAAGATAACCTCAAAATATCCAAGAAAAATGCGGAAAGCGGTTTTTTTCTGATTTTTCGTTTTTTATTTCTCATTTCGGCAAAAATAATTTTAACGAAATTTGGTGAAAGTATACCTTTCTGTCTTAAATAACCACAAATTTTTTAGATAAAAAAATCAGTTTCCGAGATATTCATTTTTCCGGTTGGAAACACTTTTTCTTCAAAGAAAAATCACTTAGAAAAATCATCGTACAAAGTTCTTCCGGTAATTATTAATAAGTCGAATAGTGAATAAATAAAATAAATAATAATTTTTTTTCGGTAGGATCGATTAGTGTACTTATTTTTTTTAAATTTTGATGAATTCATAGATGTGTCTAAGATAAGGACATTAGAAAAAAGTTGTGTTTTTTATACCTAACAATATGCCGTTTAGAAAATTTTAAAATTCCGGGTAGTTCCGGAAATATCCGGAATTGTTTAATTTTTTTTCTGACTATTTGAAAACGAATTTTAAAATAACTTGCATATTTACAATGCCACTTTTATTTTAAATGATAGCTAAAAACCTTTTTTAAGCGATTACAATAGTAATATAATCTAATTCAGAATTAAAAATGACTAGTTTTTGTCAGAAAAATAACAGCGACATATTTATAAAAATAATCTGAGGATGGCCCCTCGAAGACGAAATGTCGGATTGCAAAAACGTTGACGACATTGGATAGAGCGAAAAAAGTGGCAATGTAAATATGCAATTTATTTTAAAATTCCTTTTCAAATAAAGCCAGAAAAAAAATAAAACGATTTTGCAAAATTTCGGGTTTCGCGTCAACAGTAGACTTTGCAGTTTATATTGCTGAATTTTTTTCTTTGAAAAAAAAGTGTTTCAGACCGGAAAAAATGAATATTTCAGAACTTTCGTAACTATTTTTATCTAAAAAATTTGTGGATATTTAAGACAGAAAGGTATTTTACCAAGTTTCGTTAAAATTAAATTATTTGTGTGGTAATGAGAAATAAAAAACGAAAAATCAGAAAAAAAACTGTTTTTCGCATTTTTCTCGGAAATTTTGAGGTTATCTTAAAAAGTGACTTCTGCAAAAGTTGTAGATTTTTGCTTGATCTACAACTTTTGTATTATATACTTTTTTGTTTGATGTCATCTTTCGCCAGAAATCCCAAAGATACAATTTTTCACAACTTTTCAACCCGCCCAAATCAACCCTCCACCACCCCAGCTCAAGCATTTATTTTCTTTAGGTTTATTATAAGCCATTTCCACTTATAAAAGTTCAGGTAACAATTTTTTTTTCTCCAAGTGTAATTTGGTTACGTAGCTTACCTAACGATTTTTTTTTTTCAGTCCGCCGGAGGCATCGACTACCTGATGCTGACCCCCGACCGCTGCTTGATCTTTCCCTCCGTCGACTACGTCCGCAACCTGGTGACCAAACAAAGTATCCGCCAAGGCATCCCCGTCGTCATCGACTGCTCCCACATCTACGGCGCCGACTACACCGCCGCCACCGTCGTCGAGAGCCTGACGCAAGACTTCGCCGCCAGGGACCAGCCCCTCTTCTTCTACAACCTGAAGCCGTCCGTAAGCTCCGTATTCGAGGGATTGTCCCCCAAGGACTTCGTGGTGTTCTACAACGAGGACGAGGTGGACGAGCTGCTGAGAAACCGGTCCTGCATCAAGAAGCAGATCGAGATGCATCAGGACGCGTGACTGAAGTGAATTGTCACGTTCGGAACGAAGTTGGCCTTGGTTAAGCTGCCTTACACTAGCGGTCTTTCGCGCGGGATTGGAACGGGGTTACTTGTAGAGTTAATCTAAGTTACAAAAAAGGAATGACATTGATATTCCTTTGTTGGTGATTTTTTAAATCAGTAGGGCCAATGGGCGTTCAAAAACATTGTAAACATTGCGTTTGTTTTCTTCATGGTGCCACCGTTATGCTACTTAATCAGTATTTTTGTATTTATTGTTGTTAACTTGACCGAAGTGGTTGCGTATTTTGTAATTATTGTTGAATCTGCCAAAGTATTTATATTGGTTGTAGAAGAATCGTTAGAAAGACTCGGAAGTTTTGTATTTTTGTAGAGTATGTAGGTAGTTTATTTATTTCATATAGTACTTATAGTGTTTAGTACTTATAAATAATGTCCAAGCGAAAACGAATTGTTGTTAATATGTACATATTACTTTGTATGTAGTTCTAGAGATAACTGTGATATTAAACTTTTTCAAATGCTGAAGTTTATTTATTTTCTAGAGCTTCACTTGTGTTGTCAAAATCCCATGTGCCAATATTAAAAAAAAGTTAATTCTCATATTTGTGATTGTGACATAAAAAATTCTTAACCTAAATTTTGCACTATTTGAAATACCCTCTTTACAGAAAATTAAAAAAATGCAACTTGGAAAACTTAGTACAAGTGTTATTATAAAATACAATTCAAAATTATGTATCGAGAGTGTTTCAAAGGAGAGAGATTGGTCAATTTTACGTTTTTAAAATAAAAATAAGTTTATGTATAAAAAAAATTAAAACAAGCTTTTACTGACGTCAGTTTATTTTCGTATTCTTCTCAGCAAACTCTTTCGTTTGATGCCCATATCATGGGGGTGCATAAAAAATAACCGGTCCGCCATCTTTGGGAGAAAGCCATATTGGATTTAGAATGGCGTCACTACTATAACCATGCATTGTCATCCAAAATAAACGTGTATGCAAAATTTCAGCTCAATCGGTTGCGGATAACTGTTTTACAATTCAGTTGCAAGATTTGACCCATACTAAAAAGGCAAGTTTAAAAAACTTGTAAAAAAGCTTATAAAAGCAGTGTTTTTTACAGTACAAACAGTATAAAGGATCTAATGACAAAGAAAATTAAAATGTGTTCCATAAGAAAAAAAAATTACCACCTCAAGGTCCAAAATAATAGGGAGAGACTCATTCTCAGAAGGCGTGCGCGGAATGATATTCCATAGGCGTATAATTTCAGAGAGTTCCAAAAATTAATACCAAATAAATATGTCCGTTTTGGTAAAAAACAAAGTTATATTCTACTAGATATGGCCTACTACCACCTGCTGTTATTTTTTCTTCTTTTTTTTTTGTTATGGGAAGTAGCCAGTACTTTTACTGACAAGTGGCCTTTGCCACGCAGTGTTGAACAATTGTTAATAACTGTACATTTAATATCGTGTCTTTATATTCAATATGTTTTCCACTAAACCATTCCATAATTTCCTCCTTTCTCCATTTATACAGGGTGTTCCTAAATAAGTGTCGCAACAGAAAACTGTAAATTCCTCTTGAAAAGAGAAACATTCTTTTCCTCTTCCATTTTTCTCTCCGGGCTTTCGTTTTCGAGATACACGGTGTCAAAACTTTATTTTTTTTTAATTTGTTGCCAATATCTTAGGAACCGTTTGAACTACAGGACTGAGTTTTTGTACACGCATTACCACTAGTAATAGCTACTTTTTCGCACCCTTCTCGAATTCATTGAACGTGCCAGTGGTGGAGATTTTAAGGTATCGTAAGGGTTTTTTTCCCCCTAACTTTTACGCCACTGGAAAAATTAACATTTGACGCGATAATGAATTTTACACAAAAAGAGTTCTCTTGGTTCATTGCACTAAAGTCAACCGTTTTCAAGAAAAATGACTTTTTATGAACAAAAACAAACATTTTGCTAACGTTTCGAAAATCTTTTGTAATTTAAAAGATGGGTAGTAATAATTAAAAATTTTAAAGAATTGAACAGCATTTGCAACAAGTAGCTATTAATAGTGGTAATGTGTGTACAAAAGCTCAGTCCTGTAGTTCAAACGGTTCCTAAGATATTGGCAAATATCTGAAAAAAAAGTTTTGACACTGTGTATCTCGAAAACGAAAGCCTGGAGAGAAAAATGGAAGAGGAAAAATATGTTTCTCTTTCCAAGAGGAATTTACAGTTTTCCGTTGCGACACTTATTTAGGAACATCCTGCATATTGGCCACTTTGTTGTCGACACCGGTAAGGCGTATTATCCATGACAATCTTTTTAAGAAACATTCTATTATTAGCTTCCAAATTTTACTCTACTGTAAAGATATTAAGGTAATTAAAACAAATTAAGTTGTTTTATGAAATATTTTTGAATAGATATTCAGCTAAATCAATTTATAAAAATTTGATGTCTTCTTTTGCGCTTTTAGTTCCTTAGCACTGCGTGTATAGTACTCCGGTGCTGATTACTGCCTTTGTCCAGGCCGCGAACAAAGGAGTAGTAGATTTAGTAGACAATGTTTTGACTTTTCTAAAAAGTGGCATTTATTTATTGAAAATATGATACAGACATTAAATGAGTATTGATTTGTAAAGCGATTGATATAACGCAAGTTTAAAATTTGGAATATATTACACGGTCTATCCTGGTATCCGATCTGGGTTAATAAGTTGTAAGGGCTGACGCTCGAACGCCACGCATGATGGGTCCGCAGAGATCCTGAGCGGCCTTTGCATTAAATCTGGATATATTTTCTCCTCGAAATGCTGGTCGTCTCAAAGGGGTTGTTGACCTGTGATTGTATGGTCCTACTTCTCCTATCTTTATTGTATTGTTTTGTATTGTATTGCATTGTATTGTAAACGGTTTCGTAGATTAAATTTGAAAGTGGAGTGATTTTTGAAATTCACTTACGGCTGGTACTATGAGAGCGCAAATGTCTCACATTAGATAATGCTTAGAGTAAGAAACGTAATGCTACAAAAAGCTCTAAATCACGACCTTGCTCTATATCCATAATTTGACAAAGTAGTAGTCGCAAGGTTGCCAAATCTATAGAAATAGGAATTTACTTGATATGAAAATGTAGAAATTCCACATTCATATCTACAAGGCTAGTGACAAGGGCTTGCAACATTTTTAGTACAGGGTTAAACAGCTCAAACTCGATAGTATGGGGCTACTCAAATCAATTACATTTTTTCCAGAAACATACCCAAATTTTTTTCCTGTCAAAAAGCTCTTTTTTGTGATTCACCGTAAATTAGCAACATATCAACTTTTCTGAATGAGAAAACATTTTGTAAGCACGAAAGTTATACGTTTGACGTTCGTATTGAGCAATGACAAGTATTTAGTGATATTTATGCACTTTAAATAACGAACATTCAATTATTTTCGAACGACTACACCGCTAATGTGATTTTTGGGTGGTATTTCTTTTGAGACTCATTAGGACGATATTGCTTATATCTTTTAAACGGGAAGTAATACAGAAAAATTTCTCTGATAAAAGTTTATTAGAAAAAAGACAGCTTTTTAACAGGAAAAAAAAATCGGGAGTTTCTGGAAAAAATATAATTGATGACGTCATTAGCCGCCTTTGTCAAATCCCAAAGATAAAATACTTTAGATTAACACCACGTGTCCTAAATTTTATTTAAATTTATTGTATCCTCACCGTAGGCCCATACTATCGAGTTTGGAACACCCTGTACACAACAAACGAAAAATTTTATACAGGGTGTCTCATAATTAGCTGCCAACCCTGAACTTGCCGATTCTATGATCAAAACTAAGTAAAAAAGTTCATATGAACATGGGTCCGGAAATGCTTCCTAAGGGCACAGGTACCCATTGAAGAGGGAGGAATGGAAATCATTTTTTTGCAATATCTCTCAATCGCGTTGTGATAAATGAATGAAATTTGGTATACACAGCTAAATTTTGATGAGCAATTTGATGGACTAATCCAATTATTTCCACAAGGTCCATTGGGGTGGGTACGGGGGGGCCCTTGGTACTTTGCGTGTGTAACTTTTTCATCTTTGACTTTTTAACAAATTGGACAGCAAATTCCGTTTTCCCGAACTGTTTTACGTTAAAAAGGTACTCTTGTTTCAAATCGTTATCTTTAACGGTTTCTGAGAAAATCGCTCTTGAATTAATCCCACTTTGGTCAATTTCATAGTAATTTAAACAAAAAATAATAATAATAATTTAATACGTAATCAGTAATACACATTATTGATGTAGAACAATTATGATATGATGATTTGTTTATGGCTTTTGCGATGGTAATGCTGCGCGGCAGAACGCGAGTACGGCAGAAGGTTTCCAAACAGAAGGCTGACATCAAGGAGGACATTCCTCACTGTATTCCGCAATTTAGCTGCAACCGTCACTTTTCGAAGGGATCATAAGATGGAAACTTAATTTTGATAACAGACAACAAGCTATTTTAAAAACTGTTCAAAAAACCCTCCACCTTCTCTGATACAAAGTCTTGCCCTACGTGTAACACTTCTCGAAGCTATTAAGATGCTAAAACGGTTTTGACGAATTTCATTGGCTGCATCATTGATACGCTGCAGCAATTCCTCACGGGTATCGACTTCGGTGGCGTAAACTTTTTGATTTAGATATCCCCAGAAAAAGAAGTCCAGCGGGGTTAGGTCGGGAGAACGCGGCGGCCAAGCTACCGGTCCGTGCCTCCCTATCCACCGTCCAGCGAAATTTTCGTTTAGGAAATTTAGAACATTGCGACCACTATGTGCCGGGGCTCCATCGTGTTGAAAAAACATGTTACGTCGTAAATTTAGAGGCAGATCATCGAGAATTTGGGGAAGATTTTCTTGAAGTAAGTTTAAATAAAGATTTGAATTGAGACGTTGTGGAATTTCAATAGGTCCAATCAGAGTGTCGTGAATTATTCCCGCCCATAAATTTATGGAAAACCGTTGCTGGAAGTTTGTTCTCCGAACAACATGTGGGTTCTCTTCTTCCCAATAATGAGAATTATGAAAATTTAATTTTCCATTTCGGGTAAAAGTAGCTTCGTCACACCACAAAATTTTGGAAGCTTGCTCGTTGTCCAGCGACAAAATCCAGCGACAAAATTGCATACGTGGCGCAAAATCTTCTGGTATCAAGCCATGTACACGTCGATAGTGATAGGCATGTAGACCTTGTCGCTTTAATATTCTTCCAACCTGAAATGTTAGTAGCACATCTAATCAATTCTGTTAAGGAAATCTTTAAGATATGTAGTACCGTTGGCCGAGGAACATTTATTTGCCTTGAAATGTTCCGTATGCTAGTCGTAGGATCTTGTTCAATAGCGTCAAGGACCTCCGCTTCCCTATTAATCCTGGGACGTCCTTGACCCGGTGCCTTTCGAAAAGTGGCGGTTGCAGCTAAGTTGCGGAATACCGTAGGGAATGTCCTCCTTGATGGCAGCCTTCGGTTTGGAAACCTTCTCCCGTACTCGCGTTCTGCCGCTGCAGCATTACCATCGCAAAAGCCATAAATAAATATCATATCAACTAACTCTTGTCCCGTAAACTCTTCCATTTTTTTCGCTTAGAACTATTAAATTGGCAATCGGGTTGACAATACTTTGACATAAGAATACCTTGATAATTTTGTTTAAATTACTATGAAATTGACCAAAGTGGGATTAATTCAAGAGCGATTTTCTCAGAAACCGTTAAAGATAACGATTTGAAACAAGAGTACCTTTTTAACGTAAAACAGTTCGGGAAAACGGAATTTGCTGTCCAATTTGTTAAAAAGTCAAAGATGAAAAAGTTACACACGCAAAGTACCAAGGGCCCCCCCGTACCCACCCCAATGGACCTTGTGGAAATAAATGGATTAGTCCATCAAATTGCTCATCAAAATTTAGCTGTGTATACCAAATTTCATTCATTTATCACAACGCGATTGAGAGATATTGCAAAAAAATGATTTCCATTCCTCCCTCTTCGGTGGGTCCCTGTACCCTTAGGAAGCATTTCCGGACCCATGTTCATATGAACTTTTTTACTTAGCTTTGATCATAGAATCGGCCTGTTCAGGGTTGGGAGCTAATTATGAGACACCCTGTATACGAAAGTTCGATATTTCCCAAAAACCGAGAAATCCTACAAAAAAGGGAAATGTAATGTAATAAAAATTTTTTAAAACTAAATTATGCATTTCGAGATACATTGTGACAGATAGGGAAACAATGTTAATACACAAATCCTTTCTTATCTTTATTTTTCCTCATTGCTGAACCAAAGCTTTAAAACTCATCGAGCAAACAAATATGTCTGTTAAACGTTTTGATACAGATGATCTACCCCCCATAAAATTTTTTCTTGTTTGCTTCCCATGATTAATCTGTCTCTGTAAGGCTCTTATGAAACACATGCGTCATTATTTATTTGCTGACAAATATTTTTCGTTACCCTTTTATTTGACCGACGATTAAATGCTAGATTTTTCGCATGTCTCGAATACCTTAATCGCGCTTTAAACCAGTTTATTGTATTTAACATAAATATTTAATTAATGAATACATAACAATGTAAACGTCGATAAGGTTGGCTTTTCGGATATACAGTGGTATAACAAAGTACGATGTATGGCTTTTTCGTGAGCAGCAAAATAGAGCTATAAATCTAGCAAATATTTGAAACGTCAACTTCAACCAAAGCTGTGTTGATGTTGATCAGTTTGAGGGGATTACAAGTTTGTTTATCCATTTCAAGGTAACGACTGTGTTTTTGTATACTCGTAGAAAATGAGTTGAAAACGCGACAGGTTCAAGAGAAATGGTAGCAGGCAGTGGCGGAACCACCGTACAGCAAGAGGGAGCAGTGCCAGGGGCCCGAAGAATTAGGTGTGTTATACAAAAGCAAACTGAAACTTTTCAGGCCCAATTTGAAAATTTTCACTTTTTTTACAAAAAAATCAATTCAATTCCACCGGAGATTGTGCAATTTTGTTCCGCCACTGATAGCAGGGCAGACACACGCGGCCTTGTTTGTTTTACGGATGTGAATGTCACAAAAAAATCTTCGACATCGATCCATCATGATTCAAAATCGTCAATTCGCATTAACGGACTATCCGATAAATCTGTGGGTCTTATATCTGGAGCCAAAAATATGTGATACTGCGTTGGAACTGAAAGTTTTCTCCCTGCATTTTTTAACATAGTGGTCTTTTACCAAGTTCATTGTTTTTTGAGATTTTATATTAGTATAATGATGAACGTCATAACAACAAAATAAATAGTAGTTATGTAAAACACCACACGAAAAAAAACATGTTTTATGTGTGACAGCAAGTTATACATATTAATATCATGGTCATAGTCATTTCTAAGAAGGTTAAAATGGATTATGTCAGAAGAAGAAATATAACATACAGGGTGTTTTTGAATGGAGTAGCATAAATGATACCAGTGAATCTACTTTTCAAAAGAACACGATCTGCAAAAAATCGAATTAGTAAAATTTTCACCCCTGATATGGGCCATCAGTTTCCAAAAAAAATATGAAAATTGGCTGTAATTTGAAAACCGAACGAGGTACAAATAACAAATTTTTTACAGGTTGTTTACTAATACAGATGCGAGTTTTCAACTATTTTTCGAAAATTTTAACCCCTCGAAAGGGGTTGAAATAACCACCCCTCAAGCCATTTTTTGCCATAACTTTTATATTTCGTAAAAACTCGATATCCAAAAATACGCATTAGATAAACTGGTTCTTTTAGAAACTTTTACCTCTCTAGCAATTTTCCTTTAAAACTTTTCGTTTATTAATAAAAAAATAAAATGTATTACCATTCACCTCACACCGTATATGATTGCAATCAATCAAAGAAAAACTAAGTGTGCTGCTGTCATGCCAGTTGTCACAATTAACTCTTCTGTAAGTTGTCACTGTTATCAGCTAAATACTTTTTGGGTGTAAATTAACAAGAATTATGCCAAATTTTACTAATGATGAATATGTGGACATGCTACAAGTGTTTTTTTCTACGATCGTGCAAAATTTACTACTTATTGCACTACCTACTGTGCCAAAAGTTTAACTTTTTTTACAGTAGTACAAAAAAAATATTGATTACAAGTTTAATCTAAGCATATCCATAAGTACCTAACGTCTGACATTGACAATTTGCGCAATTAATTTCCAGTTGTCAGTTAAAATTTTAATATTATGTAAAATACTGTTAAATAAAATTTGAAATAAAAACAATCGTAGAAAAAATGTTGCGTGCAACATGTGCAAAAAGCATATTTGTTGCACTTAACATGATTGCAGCTCTCAACTTCGTCTCGAGCTGCAAACTTCATGCATCGTACAACAAATACACACTCTTTACAGTAGTTGCACAAATAACTGTTTGAATGTCGCAGAAACTTTTATTAAATAGAAGTACAATGAAAACGAAACTAAGAAATAATTTATTATCAAAAAGAGAAAAAACAAAAAACTTAGTTAAAGGACATTTTCAAAATAATTGCCATTTCTTTCTAAACACAACCTAACACGTTTATCAAAGTTGTTACGGACTCGAGCAAAAATTATGGGATTGTTGCGAATCTCATCAGCCGCCGCGAATATTCTTTCCTGTAGCTCTTCAACACTGTCAACTGGGGTCGCATAAACAATACTTTTTATATGTCCCCAAAAGAAAAAATCCATGGGCGTTAGATCGGGAGAACGTGCAGGCCAAGAGATAGGTGCCTCATTGCCGCGACCTATCCAACGATTCGGGTAATTTAAATTAAGCCACCGCCTAACTACTACAGTGCTGTGAGCAGGAGCCCCGTCATGCATGTACCACATGGCCTGACGTACATTTAATGGTACTTCCTCCAGAAGTGGTGGTAGATGCTCATTTAAGAACTGCAAATATTCAACAGCACCAAGTCGATGAGGTAAAACAAAAGGGCCGACAAGCACATTTTCTACAATTCCTGCCCAAATGTTTAAACTAAAATTATGTTGAAATGTTGTCATAGATACTTCGTGAGGATTTTCATGAGCCCAGGAATGAAGATTGTGCATATTGGTTAAACCATGTCTTTGAAAAGTTGCTTCATCTGTGAAAAGTATCTTTGAGGCAAAATTCAAATTATTTCTTAGAATATTAAGATACGATTCGCAAAAAACAACTCGCTTATGCATGTCTGGTTCAAGTAGAGCTTGAACTGGCCGGTGGTGAAAAGGATATAATAAATTATCATGGACAATATTCCAAACAACACTATGGGACACATTTAAGTGCATTGCTGTTTTTCTCGTACTAGTCTGACGATTTTCGTCAAACTCTTCAAGTACTGCATCCTCAAGATAAATAGTACGAACAGTAGGTCTTCGGCCGGTACCCTCAATATGCGGCTGTATTTTTCCAGTTTCCCGAAGTCTTCGTTCTACCGCCGAAAAAGTTTGTCTGTGGGGAACTTGACGATTTGGATATCTCTCATTATACGCTCTTGTTGCCGCAGCACAGTTTTTGCGACATTCAAAATACACTTGTAGCATGTCCACATATTCATCATTAGTAAAATTTGGCATAATTCTTGTTAATTTACACCCAAAAAGTATTTAGCTGATAACAGTGACAACTTACAGAAGAGTTAATTGTGACAACTGGCATGACAGCAGCACACTTAGTTTTTCTTTGATTGATTGCAATCATATACGGTGTGAGGTGAATGGTAATACATTTTATTTTTTTATTAATAAACGAAAAGTTTTAAAGGAAAATTGCTAGAGAGGTAAAAGTTTCTAAAAGAACCAGTTTATCTAATGCGTATTTTTGGATATCGAGTTTTTACGAAATATAAAAGTTATGGCAAAAAATGGCTTGAGGGGTGGTTATTTCAACCCCTTTCGAGGGGTTAAAATTTTCGAAAAATAGTTGAAAACTCGCATCTGTATTAGTAAACAACCTGTAAAAAATTTGTTATTTGTACCTCGTTCGGTTTTCAAATTACAGCCAATTTTCATAATTTTTTTGGAAACTTTGATGGCCCATATCTCTTCAGGGGTGAACATTTTACGAAGGCGATTTTTTGCAGATCGTGTTCTTTTGAAATGTAGATTCACTGGT
This sequence comes from Anoplophora glabripennis, assembly GCF_000390285.2. Lineage (NCBI taxonomy): Eukaryota > Metazoa > Arthropoda > Insecta > Coleoptera > Cerambycidae > Anoplophora > Anoplophora glabripennis. The sequence continues at coordinate 198,238 of NW_019417362.1, read as the reverse complement.
ATAATTTATGCTACTCCATTCAAAAACTCCCTGTATAGTCGAAAATTTCGATGTCCACACCACATCTTCTACTTCATCGGTAGCTACTTTTGGCGCAAGGATTTAATTTTTACATTTGTTTCCACAGGTAGTAAAATAACAAAGAAAAATAAAATTAAAATTATGACACATAAACACAATGTACAACAAATTAACAAGCTTATGGATAATTTTAATTCAAAGAAAATTTTATTGTATTAAACAACAAACGGTCTCTTGCAACCGCTTAACTTATGAATTACAAATAACACCGATTTCGAAATTCTGGGGATTTTCTAAAAAAACTTTATGACGGTCAATTCACACCACAAAAAAACTTGACCGCATCCATTACAGGTGCATACATGCATATCAAGCAGAAGCAAATAATAAATTATGGGGGCGATAAAAATAATGAATAATTTCCTTAGAGAAAAAATGACCTCAAGGACTTGGGAATGCCACAAGAACGCAGATACGTTATATCACAAAGGAGTGATTTCATCCCACCGCGAAAAAAATTGCAGCGAATATTTTATCGAATTGATGTAAATTCAATAACGCGAAATAAGAGAAATAAGACAAATGAAATATACAGAGCGTAGCGAAACTGACGCGAGTTTCTAAAATACGAACAAAAATTCTATAAAAGTGGTTCCAAGGCTTTTACGGCCCATGTTGCTATTTAGGTGAAAATTATTTTTTTGGGTTATTATGCCGTGATCAATGTATTCGGTAGCCACCACTAACAAACTTACATCTTTGACCTGCCTCTGTTGTTCTCGGGCTAAGCTCTGTGGAGGCAGACCCGCAATGAGCACCCCTGGGCCCGCTCTGATGTTTATTACGGTTCTTACTGAGTCTAATGTCGCTATGGACGGAACTCCTCCTCAGACAACGATGATTCTCCGAAGCGTTTCGTAGTGGCCTCTGTAACTAGTTGCATTCAGTGGTTCCGTACATAGTTGCCTATGAACCAACAATAAGAACTGAATTGAACATCAGGAAGGACCTAGGGGTTCTGATAGCGACTCCGACTCCATAAAACCTAGCCCAAGAAGAAAAAAGGTAAAAATAAACGCAATAAAGAATATGTTTGTTTTTGTAATCGAAACCCCGTTTTTTTTCACATTAGTTCAAAAGCCTTTTTACTATTACAATAACAAAAGATTTGACGAGTCTGTCTCTAATACTAAAGGATATATGGTCAAAAAAATGTGACACAATCCTAATGGGCTACAGAAAGTTTATTATTTAATCACAAATTCTTTTGAAAATAATGGGACCTTCATTATCTCATTCATTTAGGAGCTTTTTCAAGATACAGGGTGTCAAAATGACATTTAAAAAAATGTATGAATAAAACTACTGTTTTTTAAGATATTCATATAAAATTGTGTGCAGACTTTTACTTTATGCCGACACATCTTTTTTGCAAAGTTTTTTTTTCAGTCTTGCAGCAAATTTTTAACATGGTGTGCTTTGGAGTTGGACAAGTAGGTATCGGTTTATCTGGTTATTCTAGTGAAAATTGTATTTAAATGCAGTGTGATTCAATTACAATAATTAAAAACAATAATACATTGAGTCTCGATTAATATTTGGTTAAATAAACGGACAGTTAAATTTTTATCTATAATTACGTATTTGTAGCGTACAATATAGGTTATGGCAATCTATTCGTCCGATCAGTTCACCAATTCCTTTAATCGAGACCTAAAATATTGTCTCTAAAACAGATCTGTGTAGAAGCCACTGTGGCAGCTTAGTAGTTTATAACTTTAATACAATGATATTTAAATAGTTAAATTTAAATGATATTAGAGAAAATGTCACTCAATTGATAGTTAGCAGTAACTCTCGGATTTCAGTAAAACTCACACATTTCTGATGCGATAGTGTCACTCATATTAATAGAGTGAAAATATTACTCAATCGGGTGTGGACAGGTATTGATATATTCCTGAGTAAAATTGAGTGAAATTTTTTTACAGTGTATATTTAGATAATTCAATTGTTTCTGCGACATAGCTTTAGTATAAAAAAAATTAAAATTATAAGCAAATTTGGAAGAATAATGGTATGGTAGACCACCGTAAACATGCTTATATATTTTTTTAATAACTTTCATGTCCTGTTCTGGAATTAAAACTGGGACACCCTCTATACACTGTTCTAAATTTAGCGCAAAATTAGCTGATAATAAAGTATAATGCCACAAATTACTATTGATTACGGCATTCAGTGCATATACAATAGAATACTTAACTTATTACGACATTTACTTAATTTTCAAATAAACTGTTCGGCAAAACGATCTTCCATAAACATTTTAATGACATTCATGAAGTAATTCAGAAGAAAATTAAGCAGAAAATTTGTATTTTGTTCCGCCAGTGTGGATTTAAAAATATGTATATAATAACAGAGCTTTGCAGCAAAGGTAATTTATGTTTTTTAATAGATTCTGATTCAGCTCAAAATCGTAATGAATTTAAAATACATATACATACAGGGTGTTCGACCTAAGAGAGATTCTTCTGTAACTCTGTAACTATAAAAATTTTTTAAAAAATGGTTTTAATAAAAGTCGTCTGGAATTATGTGGGACATGTAAAGAAAATAGTACATAACTTTGTTATTTTAAATGGAACACCCTGTATATTATTGCATTTTTCAATTCTTTGGTTAATATTAGGCAGAGTTTATTTAACGTAGATGCTGTTTAAAACTTACCGTTTTCGAGATAATCAGTTGTTTTTGAAAAAAATCACGATTTCAGCTCTCTAAATGAGGCTAGATAGCGTCTAAACCGTAAAATCTAGAAACCTGCAGTTTTCACAGTTCGTTTTGGCATAAATTACTCTATCTTGTCATATGTTAGTAAAACGTGTACGTTATTCAGGCTCGGAAATACTGAGACCTACATTTAATAATCTTACGAGTTGAAAAACTTTTATTTTTTCAAATGGTGTGACCCATATTAATTGTAATGGGTGAATGCCCTTTCGACTGATATAAGGTTGTCCATACTTATCTCTAACAGTTTTCTAGAAAAATCAGGTTCTTTTCTAAAACTTACCGTTTTCGAGATAATCCCATATTAATTGTCATGGGTGAATGCAAAATTGAATGCCCTTTCGATTACTTATATTTCGATACTTATCTCTAACAGTTTTCCAGAAAAATCAGGTTCTTTTCTAAAGTCCGAAAAAGTAGCTATGTAACAGTGTCAAGAAGGCCTTGCAAAACCACTTTTCTCATACATTTTGTCAGGCCTGGGACTGACAGTGTCAATATTTACTGGCATGTTTATAAAAGTGGTTTGACAAATAAAAGTAAACCACTAACAACAGCTAAAACAAAACGCAAAAAGAAAGAAACTGAAACTCGGAATACATCAAGAAATAGTACATTATACTATAAGGGAGAGAAATACGTTATTTGGCAGAGGCGCAATTTGAGGACAATGCACCGAGGACAAAATAGCATCTCTCCCGAATGGTATATACTATTTTTTCCACGGTCTCATTAACTTAAAAATATGTATTTTGTCATTATGAAGTAAGTAGCACCAGAATTATTGTATTCGGATTTGAGCATTTATTTAGTAGTCGTTGAGTTATTGTCATAACTACAAAATAAACAAACAAAAAGAATTGTCAAATTAAGGTGCTAGTTTGGTTTAGTTTAAAGTTTGTTTAGTGCACAATGAATAATTGTGAGTCGGAAGAGATTGTGGAGGCTGCAAATATTGCAATAAGCAATTTGCTGCCTACGAAGTCAAGATCTTTATACGATATAGCCTACAATCGGTTCAAAAAGTGGTGCGCCGAGAAAAATGTTCAAGTATACAGCGAGAATGTTTTGTTGGCATACTTCAGTGAAAATGCAAAGAATTACAAGTCTTCCACATTATGGGCGCAATATTCTATGGTTAAGTCATGCTTGATAATTTACGACAACATAGATATAAGCAAATTCCCCAAGCTGATCGCATTTTTGAAAAGAACCGGTGACGGATATCAAGCGAAAAAATCGAAAATATTGACAAAGGGTGAAATCGACCGTTTTCTATCAAGTGCAGATGACAAAGAATTCTTAATGATTAAGGTAAGATTACTTTTGTTGTTAGGTATTTCAATTATTAAGTATTTTGATTTTTTATAGGTTGGATTAATTCTGGGGATTGCCGGAGCTTGTCGAACTGATGAACTAGTCAATTTAACTGTAGATGATATTGAGGATGTAGGCTCTTCCTTGATTGTAAAAATTCCAAACACTAAGACAAAGATTCCACGAACCTTTGTGGTTACCGATGTGGGAAATATGCTTGAATTGTTTCGAAAATACCTGTCCCTTCGTCCTCCCCACGTCAAGCATAAGCGCCTTTTTTTGTACTACAAAGCAGGAAAATGTAGTTCGCAGCCAGTTGGCAAGAATACCATGGGAAAAATTCCGAGTGTAGTAGCTTCGTATTTAAAATTACCTGATGCTGCATGTTATACTGGTCACTGCTTACGAAGATCTTCAGCGACATTACTGGCAGATGCTGGTGTGGATATCACGACAATAAAGCGTCATGCTGGTTGGAAATCAACGACAGTCGCTGAGGGTTATGTCGAGAACTCCATTGAAAATAAGACCAAAATTGCTAATCAGGTTTTAGTAGGTACCACTACTAGCGCAATCACAAAAACTGTAAATGTAAGCGAAAGTAATATTCCTTCTAATATTAATTTTGAAAATTGTACAAATGTAACATTTAATTTAAATGTCAATAAATAATTTCAATGTTATCTTTTTTTTGCATGAAAAACGTTCTCCATAATGTAAACTCCCTTGGGAGCATTATACTCCCTTGGGAATAATCGACTACTTCTGTTTTAATTTTGATGTCATAGAAACTGATTTCTACTCCCGACCGTGGAAAAAATACTTTATACACAAGCGATTTCGGTTTTTAAAAGACTGTTCAACATTGGTCAGCATATCTGGCGTAATTTCTTGAAATGCTACTGTAATGCTGTATTTTATAGACTTTTTATAATTCCCCACAAAAAGAAGTCGCATGTCATATCTGGACACCTTGAAGGCCAATTCACTGGACCCCCGTGCCCAACCCATCTGTTGGGAAAAGATTCCCGTAAAAACTGACGGTATTGTGAGGTGGAGCACCATCGTGTTGCATCCACTTCTTCGAAGTGTAGCTAAAGGAATGTCGCCTAACAAATCGTCTAGACTGTTTGTTAAAAAGTTTAAATAAACTGCTCCAGTTAGGCGCTGGTCAAAAAAGAATGGTCCAATGACAGGGGTTCTCAAAATTGCTCCCCACATGTTCAAAGACCATCGTTGGCTATGAGTTGCCCGGAATTGGTGAGGATTTACTGTGTTATAATAATGACATATTAACGAAACCATTTTTATTAAAAGTAGCCTCATCGGAGAACATGGCTCGTTTAAAAAAATCATCATCTTGATTTAACATCTCAAGTGCCCACTGATAAAACTCCAGTCTCCGCTGAAAGTCTACTTTTAGTAACTCTTGGTGTAATTGGATGCGATAAGGATATGCTGTGCTGTGTTTTTATAAAATCCTATCTACCGACGTTGTACTAATATAATTGCAAGGCCTTCTTATGGCGATTTTCCACTAAACGGACAGTTGAGTTTATGTTTTGTTTGTGTTTTCTAGAACCTGAAAAACAAAAACAAAACTGAAACAAACCCAAAACTCTTGTTTCCATCAAGCGGGCTACATTTTTGTTCGAGTTTTGTTTTTGTTTTCGGTCCTTTTCCGCTAGTTGTCGCGAGGAAGTCGGAACACATTTTTCGAATAACCAACCAACATGTTTAGAGAAGATTTTTTTATTCTTAGTTTTAGGTTTATACTGAAGTTCTTGAAAAAAAAAGTAAGTGTCTACAGAGTGTCCCACCTCGAACTCCATCGATGCATATCTGGGAAACCGCTGGAAGGATTTTTTTGAAATTGTAACGGTGTGATACGGACCGTGGGGCCCACCAAGTTAAAATATTTTCAAGGTCATCGTACTTCCGGTTATACCGGAAGACGATACTAACTTTCTTATTTTAAATGGAACCCCCTGTATATTATTGCATTTTTGGAAACATCATCCATTTTTAAGTTGAAAACATACAGCACACTCCATACTTAGGATTGACCGTTTCCGAGATATTTCGATTTTTAAACAAAAATTGACAGATTCACACTGTCAGCAAAATTTAGTTTTCCCGGTTTATTTTTTTGTGCAAATTGGACATTTTGTAGAGGAAGACCTACTTTATCGAATTTGACATGAAAATTTTCCAGTTTTTATACAGGGTGGTCAAATATTTTTTATCGAATATGAAGTTCAGAATATGTGGAAAACTAGAAATTTTTAAATGGAAATCCCTAATTTTTTGCAATAATATACAGGGAGTTCCATTTAAAATAAGAAAGTTAGTATCAACTTCCGGTGTAACCGGAAGTACGATGACCTTGAAAATATTTTAGCTTGGTAGGCTCCACGGTCCGTATCACACCATCCCAATTTCAAAAAATCCTTCGAGCGGTTTCCCAGATATCCATCGATGGAGTTCGTGGTATATGTACGGTTAAAGTGTTTACTTGGATAGTTAGTTACTTTGTATCCTAGCCAAGTAAACACTTTAACCGTACACATATATATTTTTTAATAACTATAATTCATTAATGATTAAAATATTGTTTTTGGGAAGAAGAAAACGCCAAAATAGATATACACTTAAATAGAAAACACAACACGACCGTTTCCACCAAACAGACTTGAGTTTCAAAGCACGTCGAAACCTTCTGATGTGACCGCTTTCGAGCGGGACCCGAAAAACAAAACTCCAACTGTCGCAAAACACGCCAGTCTTCAAAAAGTTTGCGAAAAGTTACAGTTTTGTTTTATTCGACACAAGTTTGTGTTTTGTTTTTGTTTTGTCCGTTTAGTGGAAAACCGCCTTTAGCGCTGTTACATAGCTACTTTTTCGGACTTTAGAAAAGAACCGGATTTTTCTGGAAAACTGTTAGAGATAAGTATGGACAACCTTATATCAGTCGAAAGGGCATTCACCCATTACAATTAATATGGGTCATTGCACTTGAAAAAAAAAATCAACCCGTAAGATTATTAAATGTAGGTCTCGGTATTTCCGAGTCTGAATAACGTACACGTTTTGCTCACAGATGACAAGATAGAGTAATTTATGCTAAAACGAACTATGAAAACTGCAGGTTTCTAGCTTTTACGGTTTAGACGCTATCTAGCCTCATTTAGGGAGCTAAAATCGTAATTTTTTTCAAAAACATCTGATTATCTCGAAAACGGTAAGTTTTAAACACCATGTACATTTAATAAACTCTACCTAATACTAACCAAGGAATTCAAAAATGCAATAATATACAGAGTGTTCCATTTAAAATAACAAAGTTATGTAGCGTCCACACCAAATGGAACACCCTGGAAAGCTAAACATATTTTCATTACATGGCCTACATAATTCAAGACAATTTTTATGAAAATCATTTTTTTATAAATTTTACAGTTACAGAAGGATCTCTCTTAGGTGGAACACCCTCTATGTATTAGGCCAAAACAAATAAATTAAGTAAAAATCTTAAAAATCTTAACAAGTAACAAGTGAAGTCAAACAATGTTCTTTGAAAAAAAATGTACGGATCTAGATATCTAACCTTACAGACGAGCTTTTAACTGATGATATTTCAGGATATAACTATTCTACGAACTATGTATCCCGAGTAGCACCGAATTATACCAGCAATATCTACTAAACAGGTAGTGCTTATCTAAAATGAAAGTCAAAAATATTGTGTCAAAATGTCAATTGAAAATACATATCTGACATATCGAAATAATTAAATAATGTATTTCGAAGAAGAAATATCTTCTATTCTCGTTACACTAATGTCGCGTTTGACAAAGACCAACACGTAGTTACACGTAACCACGATAGTTAGATCTCACCTATTTTTGTATTTCGGTTACTGCTTTTTCAAGCTCCCTGGTTATTTTTTTTTTTCGTTTTTCTGGTCCCAAAACTTTGGGCGAATACGGTCCTGGGCTGTCTTTTTGTTGCATCGCGTTGAGAAAGCTCAGCGTTGGATGAAAAGCTAATCTAAAATACCTGCTTGACTGACTCGACCTCAACACTTTTATGACGTGGTATTCTTAAAAATTTAGTTTTTTTATAACCATCCGATGTATATAAATCCTAAACCAGTTTTTTTGTACTCAGATGGCTGCAAAGTCGTACGCGACTTAGATTCCCGGGTGTTAAGAGCTCGCTTTAAAAAAAATCGCCAATTATTCGTAATTAGCTTTTACCTATCTACGTTTTTGCTATGTTGTGTGAAGGTGGCGGTATTTTGCCATTTTACGGTCGTGTGTGGTGAGAAAATAGTCGAAGATGAAGAAGGTGTCGTGTAACTTTTCTTCGCACTACCGGTGAGTAGGAGTTGGGGAATTTAGATTTTTGGGTTAACGTTTGGTGAAACATAAAAACTCATCTGACGAAGTAGGCTTTTTTCCTTACTTATTTGGTATTTTGCCGCATGTAAAACAATTTTGAAAATTATTGAAATAAACCCTTACGCCAAAAAATTGTAACTTGGAGAAAAATGGTCGTAGAACAAATTGAAGCTTGAAATTTCTAGTTTCAGGATCTGAAAGTCAAAAATTCGTATTGTTGACCAGAAATCATAAGAAATCAGCAGACAGTATCCTGTGTAAGATATTCTTGTCGTTTTTTGATAACAGTTTTTCGATACAAGAAACGTTCGAAAAAAGGTAAAAAGTTGCGCATATAAGGATTTGCACTAAATTTGAGGCAGTTTTACAAATAAAGAATAGACTAAGGAGGTTTTCGTTTCTCTTTTATCCTCAAAGTATCCAATAGAAACCCTCAAGAGTTCAAACGGCTGCAATTTTTCTTTCATTGTGATCCGAATGATTGAACTTGTTACTTTTGCTAAAAATCAGTTAAAGATAAATTTTGCATCTTTTATTAATTTTATAAATTGAAAATATTTTTGTCAAAAAGTATTAGTTGTCTGGAAAACTGTTCTGTTGTTAGATTTGTTGCCTATCCTCCTTAATTTTTCGGATAATACAGGAATATATGGAATTTTTATTGTAAGATTCTCTTGTTTTCTTTTCACTTTCAATATTCTTAAAATATGTTTCAACAAAATTATATACCGATTATACAGGGTGTCCGGAAATTCATGCAACAAAATTTGGTCATAGATTCTTAAGACAAATTCAGGGGAACCGTATTTTTTCTTTTTGCCAACTGGCCCCCTCTTTCGGAGTTACAGCCCCCTGAAATCTGCCCCTAAGAAGTCTTTTTTATATCTCAAAACCATGTTGTACGAGAATCACTAAATTTGGTACACAGGGGTTTTATGACATGTGGAATCTCACAGTGCTACGCTTTTTGACGAGAAACCCCCTTAAGACACTTTTTCTTTGGTCTCCTTGTCTTTGGAACCAAAAAAATTTGGTCGCAAATTTGATTTTTTTTAATTATTAGTTAGCTAGAAAGCAATTAAATTTAGAAACTTTTTTGTCTCTTGATATTTGTTTCGAAAAACGCAATGTTTTTGAGGAAAATGGCGAATCACGACATGCATTCGATCACATTTTGACATATTTCTCGAAAACATTGCGTTTTACGAAAAAAGTATAAAGTGACAAAAAGTTTCTAAATTTAATGGCTTTCTAGTGTACTGATAATTTTTAAGAAATTTAAATATGCGACCAAATTTTTTTGGCTCCAAAGACAAGGGGGCCCACGAAAAATTGTCTTAAGGGGGTTCCCCGCCAAAAAAACGTAGCACCATCAGATTCCACATGTCATAAAACCCTGGAATGTCGGAATGTTCTAAACTTAAAAACTGCTCATTTAACCGTTTCCGTATCTCTTAAAATAAGAAAGATACCTGTATTGGATAATTAAAAGATTGTAACCCTGTATATTATTTATCTTGTAGTTTTTTACGATTTGAAATAAGCCATCGTCTTATTTCAAAAACAAAAATTGGCCAAACATGTTTACACTTTGTAATACTATAGAAATTAACATTATAATTTTTTATAATTATATTATTATTATTATATTTAGTACTTATTATTTTTTAAGTATTTTGTTACTGATTGCAAGGAGGAAACGACTGGAATAATTTGGTGCAAAAACTTTAAAATATTTGAATAACAACAATTTCCAGCCACAATTGAAAATAGTATATTGTATATTTGTATATTTGATAAAGAATTATTTTTTCAGTTTTAATTTCGCAATAATAAGCATGTACTAATGAAGCAAAAAATGATATAGATTATCACAACATTGAATTTAATTCACAATGCCTAATATACCGAGTGATCAGTTCATACATAAAAAAAACAATTTTATTTTCGTTCGTTGTGTATTGTAGATTGTACAAAAATTTTCTGACATGTTCAATGTCAGTGTCAATCAGGAAAAAAATAATTAAAGAAAATTCATATAAATATTTGTGTAGAACGATTCGTTATTCAGATACAGTGTTCAAATTGAAAAAAATCACATTCATTTGAATATCTCTTAAGATGTTTAACATAATATTGTTGATTCTTGGGGTAGAGATTTACCTAGTAGTAGGCAAAAATTTGCTGAGTTGATACTCAAATCTGTCAACAAGTGGCAGAGGTGGTGGGGGATACCGCAACCAAAAACCCCAGATTTGACGCCACTGCAATTCGGAACACCCTGTACAGAAACCACCACACGAGTTGCAATATTTTTAACACAATAGAGGATCTAGAATTTATTTTAAATATGTATGAGATATTTCATTACCATGATCGTGACTAAGGTTTTCCCATTTTTTTTTTACGAAACGAGATGTATAATTAATTACTTTATTGTGTTCTTGTTAATCCCGTTCTTTTATATAAATAAATAAATACATAAACATTATACAATTGACGCAACTATTCGGTAATGCTTGTAGTTCGAATGCAAGCGGAAGAATGCTATAAATAATGCAAATTTTATCGTTATTGGTCTGGTATCCTTCTGTATTATCGTCGATATGTTAATTATTGCCTTGGCTTTTAAAAAAATATCTTCTTTCAATTGTAACTCGATTAAATGTGAGACCACAAATGCACTTGGTGGGTTCGTATCGTTTTTTAATATACAAGGTGTTTTGTTGTTACTGCAAACTTAAGTTATAAATCAAGTGGATCAATATAACATTCAAAACAACATGTACAAGCTCTATTTAGGAAATAGGTAACCGAACTTTTTGAATTACATGCTAATGGAGATATTTAGTGGTTGGCAGCATTGCGTTGCTTATAACCTTCTCTGTTACCACAATCTGCATTTCCATTTCTGAGATTAAAATATTTTATTAAATTGTTTGTCTCCATTTGAGTAAAGAACCGTTTTTGATTTTTGTTAACACGCTTCTAATAATGTTAAACGTTAAACGTCAACCTTGATTGTTTTCAAAGCCTTCTTAGTCAGAATATTTAAATATAGCTGATATTTTGAAAATTTTATATTTTCCGCAAATCTACACATAAAATAATAGGTAAAAAATATTTTTTTATGCATTTTTAGCCCTCTTTCCGTTTTTGAAATAAAATAACAGAGTGTATCAAAAATACAAGTTGTGGTCATATCACAAAATCTAATGTTCAAATCTTTTAAGATATCTTGAAAGGGAAACGAGAATAGAGCATCAGTCGGTTTAACCAAAAATCGAGAAACGCCCTGTAGCTCGAAAACGGTAACAGATAGAGAGATGGGGCTTGCGCCATTGTTATTTTCTCGAAAAAATAGCTCTAGACTCGTCTATCACATTTACTCTATCTGTAACAGATTCGCAGTAACCCTTGAAAACCGACAAATTTGAACCACCCGGCACTGGCCAGGTACTTGTTCCTGGTTATATAACTTCAAGTGGTCAAAGTCGACGTTCGATCGCCTCTCTAATGGGAACGCACCGAAACCTGGGCGATCTTCGGTACGATGTCGGTTTTCGGGAATCTGGACATGCCCTCAAATTCCGCTTTTTTCAACACTCACTGTACTTTTTAACATAAATTGACCATAATGTTACACTTCCACGACCTTATATTCAAAATAAACCACTAATACATTTTCAGATGCTTTCTTAATTTTCTCTTCAGTGTGCACCAGTTTTTGAAGTCACTTTAAGCTATTTGAGGCAACCTAATTACCACCCTATATCTTAATACGGGTGTTCAAGGCCAAATATTTGTACTGGGTGCTTCAGAGCACTGTATATGCTTTACACGTTTTTATAACACAATACTTTGGCTCAATATAAAACATTTAAGGTTGTATCTTGCGCCACCGTATAAAAACTCTTTATCGCAATATTCTTTTTTAAATGCAATCCGGAAAACCTTGCATTTTTCACTTATCTTTGCAGATACTTGGTAGCATGACTTAATAGCAGAAATGACTGGGACTGTCGCAAGACCTGTTCAATTGACAGGTAGATTCGCAATAGAGTGTTATTATTAAAGATTGTACTTTTACTTCGTTCGCATTTCGCAAATCGCAGCCGTTTCACAACGAGGAATTATAGCATCAAATTGTAAATTTTTTTTCGACTAAATAAAAGTCTAAATTTGATATTGACAATGGCAGTGAGTAAACACCTTTTCACGGGAAAGAAATGTTACAAAGGATAAATATTACAAGGATGACGAGCTCGAGCTGCACTTAAATCGGAGAAAAAAAAAAGTATCGTGACCAGATAATTGCGGATTTATAATTTTAATTTGTTGTGTTACTCTTAGAATATTCAGGAGTCATATTAAAAATTGCAGTTTTATGACGCGATGTTGGTGTTTTTTTCTCACTTTCGGTTAAAGACAATGCAATTTATTTCATCGTATTGCATTATTAACTTCAGAAAGACAGGATAATAGATTAGTCAGCTTTAGACGGAACATTGGCAGCTAGTTGTAATTAATTATATAAGGTGGAGATAAAATACAACTTAAGACCACAGATTCCTTAGATCATAATAAATCAATATCAGACCAACCTGGCCTATTCAAATATTAAATATGTCTGAATGTGGCTTTTATAATTCGATCGATGTTGACCAATCTTCTGGATTCCAAATTAAAAAATTGTAATTACGGATCTTAGAAATTCCAAGTTTCCAGTGGTAGATACTTTGATTTTTTTTATGAAACTCCATTGATACGGACAGACGCAAAATTTCCTTTCGATTTTATTAAGCTTCGTTGAGACCATTCCTTATATTTTGAGAGATATCATAAGTACTGTTGCTATTCTCACGTTAAAATATTGATGTTACATAATAATCCAATTTCAAAAATAAAACGGACTGTGCAAGTAAGTTTATTGTCAGAGAAGCCATAATTTTTATGAAAATATGATAATGTTAAGTTACCGCATGGTCTTAAAAATGCGTACTAATAATAAAACAAGCCAATTAAGGGACCTTATGCAATTCACTTATGTGGAAAATGTTGCTTCAAATTATTATATTTTACTGTTTTCAACTGTAAACCATGCTATTATGTTTTATCGATTTTTTAACGCTAGACCAGCATATGCAAAACTTCCGAATGTATCGCAAACAAGAAGTAGATGCCTACTGCAAAAAAAATTAAAATATCATTTCCAAATAAATTTAAATTTTTCATTCAATTAACCGGAAAAAAATATTTTTTTGGAAATTTATATTTTTATTTACATATTTATTTATTTTTCCTTTTATAATTTATCTCGGAAATTAGTAGGTATGAGAATTTACAGAAATGTAATAAATATTCATTAAGTCTATTTTTATTGTGTTTTTAAGAAGTAATAAAATCACAAATAACAAATAGAATCTATTTTCTTTTTAACATCAGCGATAATTTTTCATTACACCCATAATATTCCAGTTCATTAGGTGGAATTTTCCTTCATCATAAATCGTATATGTATATTAGATATCATTTCTTTTGTTTGTGCATCAAAATACCGGCAAGCGGCGTATTAATTTCTATCCGTACCAGTTTTTTTTTGTATAATCAGTTGTATTTTGCCAAAGGTATGTAAATTGTTCTCTAACTTATTTAAAAAACTGATTTTTTTATGTTTAAAAAGTGGTGAAAACTGCATCTTGTTGTCGTCTTTAGTTCCGGAGTTATTTGATATTTTTTAAGATGCTACAATGGCACAGATTACCTACACTTGAGTACAAGCGAGCACAGCGAGCGAGTAACTTAAAAGCTATAGCTAATATGTAGTTACAATTTTGCTGGTTTTGAATTATTATTTCTAAATGAGTGATTTTCAAATAGAAAGTGCTGCAAATACTGGTGTTTCTGAAATGTCACTGCTAGCATATTTCATGGAGAAGTCAAGAACTCTAAAGACACCGGCGAGTTTGTGGAGTGAATACTCAATAGAGGAGAAAGTGGATATATCAAAATACCTCAAGCTGAGAGCATTTTTGAAACGTAAGAATGACTAAAAAGTCAAACGTTTTTGCAAGAGAACAAGTCAACGATTTTCTCGTTCAGGCACTCGATAACACATATTTGCTAATGAAGGTAGTGACGGTCTTAGGCATTGCAGGAGCATGCCGTTCTGATGAGTTATGCAAACTTACTTTGGACAACGTCAATTTAAAAAATTTCAACGACATTTTTTATGCGCTATCAAGTAGGTAGATATTACAATCAACCAGTCGGTAAGAATACCTTTTCTATGATTCCTAATAAGATTGCACAGTTTTTGAAACTAGGACATCCTAAAACATATACAGGCCATTCATTCCGAAGAACATCGGCAATATAAAATATGCATTTATAACTCGAAATCGCTCTTTTCACTAGGGAGGTAAATTACCTCACTTATCTCCCGTTGTCCACAGCAACTTCCACTTCTGCAGTAAAATCCACTTATCTCCTTAAAAACAATGTATTAATAGTCTATTTATAGTGGGAGCAGATAAATATATTTTTTTAAACATCAAATAACACCGAAACTGTACGTTTTAGAACTAATATTTGATGATCAAAGTTGGCCTTAAATTCAAAAAGGATACAAAAAACTGTAGCAACCCGTATAACTGAAAATTATTTTAAAATGTAAACAAATCGATTCGGCGCAGCTTTTATCTGAAGCATTTTGTTGATGTTACCGGAGCTATGAAAGAATTAATACACACATCAATAACACTTTACGACTATTGTTTATTTTCTAATCTAAAGCGACTCAGGAGCACCTTCCGAGTTATCGCTATCGCAACCGCAACCTTGCCCGGTATCTCCGGCAAGTAATACCTTCTAAGCTAGGACCGCGCTTTCTATACCCAGCACCCACCTTCTAAAATTTCCTGGAGATTCCATGGCAAACGCGACGCTCGGTTACGGTCACCACGTGACGATGGCCATACAAAATGCTGCTGGGGTTTGAGAGAAAAGTCAGTATTTTTGCGAAGTGCGCACCGATGACTTAAATTTTTTTTCAACCCGATCGCGACTGTTAACAATTCGGATAGTTTTTTTTCGGACTTTGTCGGCGAAGGGCCTCAGTTTTGGAATGGATCCAAAGGATGTGCGGAGAAGAGCATCTGTGTGAGTGCTGATTTAAGAAAAATAGTTCTAGATATTTTTCCTTTACATAAAAATCGATCGAAATTATGTAATTTATTTACAGTTTATGCATACACGTAAATATAAGTGATTGCTTCTATTTATAGTGAAGTCATTAATTTAAAAATTAAAATTTAATGACCTCTAAAACCGCTGGAGTGATTAATTGGAAAAATGGGAAATAATTTAGTTATTAGATTAACAAAACGTATTAATGATTTTTTGTTATTTTAAAAATTGGTTTTGGGTTTTTTATAAGTAACTTTAAAAGCTGACAAACTGAACAGTATTAGAAATGTATTGGTTTTAAATTTTTCGTAAATCAAATATATGGGAGTAAAAAATATATATTTTTTAATTTTTTATTGAGGACAGTGATAGTAAAACATTGAAATCAAATACTTACAGTGCAGTAACAGCTTAAAATTCAAAAATATAAGACAGAGTGTTATTTAAGTACGTGGCCAAACTTCAAAGGGTGATTCTTTGAGTGATTCTAAGACGAAAAAATTATGTAAACATAGACTTTTTTAAAAAAATCGTTTTTTCGTAAAAATCTTAACAATCCTTTAGCCCAGTTTGTTGAAATTTGGCAGTGTTATTTATGGTACAAATGAGCTAATTTAGCCCTAACTAGATTAAAATTATTAAGCCCAGTGGCGTCCCGGGGGTACCTTAACCAATATTTTTAACAAAAAAATTTGCGCCACTGACTTTTTAAAACTTTTATAAGTTTTGTCGCATTAAGCAACTACGGTAAAAATACAACTTTTTTGTCCCTTGAATTTTGTACGTATCTTGCTTCCTCCTTGAAGAAAAAAAATAAGAATCACTTTATTGCATGTCCATGAACAACAAAAAAAAAACATTTTTTAATTATTAATAAAACAAAATTTTTTTTTAGCTAGCATTAATTTTTATAACAATTTCTAAGACTAGAATAGACTATTGATATGGAAAAAAATAACAGGTACACCCCAGTTTTTGATAATTTGCTGGTTTTAATTTTTTATTATGTTGTCCCATGGACACACAATAAAGTGATTTTTTTTCTCCGAAAAGCAAGCAAGATAAAAAAAAAAATCAAGAGACAAGTCAGTTATATTTTTAGTTGCTTAATGCGAAAAAATTTATAAAAGTTTTAAAAAAGTCAGTGGTGCACTTTTTTTGTCAAAAATATTGGTTGTGGTACCCCCCGGGACGATACTGGAAATAATAATTATAATCTAATTAGGACTAAATTAGCCCCTTCCTACCATAAATAACACTGCCAAATTTCAACAAATTGGGCTAAAGAATTATTAAGATTTTTACGAAAAAACGATTTTTGAAAAAATACGTACCTAAATAACACCCTGTATACATATCGCTGATTTTGTAAGTTACGAAAATTAATTCAATTTTAGTTTTTTGATTTTCATCGAATTAATTTATAAATACTCTTTTATATCAAATATATGTACCTACGTATGTTAAAAAATTATATGAATACAATAAATAAAATTACCAAATTCCACTGAAAAAAAGAAGCTTGCACCGATTTTTTATGGAAGCGTTTTTTGATTCACCGTGGAGATTTGTTTTTATTATTAATCTCAAATTTTATCAGCATTCACATATACAAACTTGAAGAGGAATTTTTAATAATCAAATCTGCAGAAATTCCAAAACGGTGGTTAGTATTGATAATCAAGAATGTTAAAACTTATTGACAACCTCTGGCATCGTCATCTACAAAAAAAAGAAGCGTGCCGTCCGTTGCTTTATCAACTTTTTGGTAGTAAACAAAAGTTTTTGTTTAATTTTAGATTACCATCATTTATCACGGAAACATGTAATTCTTCTGGATTTTCACTTTTAACTTTGTTTTCTTTGTGTCACTTAAAGTTACTAAAACGACCTGTCAATACAGTAACAAAAAAAAATGAAAAAAATAAAGTCACTGTTGAAAACTTGTCATTTTTAATTATCGACGGAATCAGCGGTTTCAAAAATGTTTTTTTCGTATTATTGTGGTTAAGTAAGTTAGCACCTCGATTTAGTTACTCTTTAAGTATTTTTTCAAGTTTGTGAACATCCCATAAAATACAGTATATTTTTTATACAAGCTTCAAGCTTAACATTTATTAAATTTCGCTTTAAAAATCTGAAAGGCACTGGAACTGGATTATTGATTATAATTGGCCTGCTTATGGGCCTAAATTTGTGAAAATTTTAGACCCTGTCTAAAATTATGAATATACCTAACTTATAAGCAATCTCTACTATTTACCAATTCAAACAGCAGTCACCAAGTGGCTAATTTTGAACATCTTAAGGCATTTCTATGCCTGCTAGATTTTCAAACTAAAACAGAAATTTCACTAATTTTAAATTTTGTGTATAAAAAAATATTTTGCATTATAAATTCTTGTGATTTAATATAAATGAAAGCTACGTAACCAGATTTTAAAAAAATATATACTTAAGGTGATTTTTCGAAACATCCTTTCACAAAATTGCAGCAAGGCATAGTTTACAATTACGCAAGTACACTAGGAGAAAGAATTCTTCCGAATTGTGCGTCAAAAAAATTTTTAGGAGAATATCCTGATTCACGATCAGAATAATTAATCAGAAAAACAACAGCATCAATTTAGTAGGCTGAGAACTGTTTTTTGAGAAAAAAAAAATGTTTAAACATTAAAAGGTTTGGGTGGCTTGCCTGCAATATTGAGATATTTTACGTGCTTTGTACATTAACATTTTTAGGACGATGAAATTGAATTAAAAACCATCCCTTCTACTTCTAAAATATAACCTATAATCTTTGTTCCGTTCCACACGTTACTCGTTAAACGTGTCCTAAATTTCTACACACCTAATTATTGCTTATTAGACAAACAATAGTACACAAAACAAAGTTTAAAATAATATAAACACCAAAGCTATTTAATTGCTATTAAACTGTTTTTATACACTACACCTTCGAAAATTGTTGCTTTGGCAATTAACTTTAAAAAATGCACTTATCCACATCAGACCTTTTCCTTAACATAACATAATTAATAAAAATTCTGACCATCTAAAAGAATTTGTACAGTAATTCTATACACTGAATATACACAAAACACTGATTTTGTTCACTGAACCCTATACCTTATAAGAATTAGCAGTTAACCAAATATTATTTGGACCAAAATAATGGGACTTTTATGCCACTTTTTATTTCGGAGCCCCATTCTCAAAATATAGGGCGTCAAAATTAAAATTTAAAAAATGATTTTTATTGATAACTCCAGTGATTCTGGAGATATTTATTTGAAATGTGATACATACTTTGATATTAAGTTGGCACACTTTTTGTGTAATTTTGTATTAAAATATCAAAGCGCGAGGGGGGGGGGGAGGGGGTATGCATACCCATGAACCTTTTTTTTGAGTACCCTATGCTTCCCGAGTATTTTTTTTAGATAAGATAGTTTCATTATATTTTTTTACACTGGTCTAAGATTTTTATTTAGAGCCTCGTTTACGAGATATTGTAACCTTTGGATACAGGACATATTGCCATATTTTTTTAAACTGACTTTCTAGTTGCCATTCTGATTCTGAATATGTCCCATATTATCTTGATATCACACTTTAAAGTAAGGTAAAGTAAGTTAGGTTAGGTTAAATAATAAATTTGGTGTCTCAAATTGACATCGCTGTGTGTCTCTATAATTCTAGAACACCCTGTATAGAGACGGGTGCCTAGTTGTGAAGAATTTAATAGATTCCCTTAAATCGAGGAAAATCTAATTTAAAAAAATCCCAGAGGATATGATTCTACGCGCTCAACTAAAACAGTTACCAGTCGCATTGAATTTTTAACAAATGAAGCAGAAAATTATGAGAATTCCGACAAAAAATAATCAATCCTTAATTAGCATTAGTTATCTTGTACAGTCAAGAATGCATTGATGTACCTCACGAAGGAAAAATAGATAAATATAATAGTTTAATTTTGTGAATAGTACGCTCCATTTTTTTAACAAAAAAAAAACGCAATAGAAAGCAAGACCGCTGCCTGTCCCCATTTTTTCAGCTTTAAGTTTAACATTTCATAAAAAATACAGCCGCAATGTAAACCGCATGCCAAAACCAAAGATATAAGTAGGTGTTTCTAAGCAAGGTTTACGAGCAAATATAGTCTATAAGGTGGGTACATCTATTAGCGGTGTAGGATTATCTAATGCCGGTTTTGAAACAAGTCTTTTACGTTTATTGATTTATTTCATTTTGTATCTGTCATAATAATGAATGTGTCTGCATGGTTATCCAATCCTGGGGAAATAAGCGCAAAAGGTCATACGGAAGGTGCTAATGCAAAGAAAGAATCTTCTTGATGCAAAGTAAAAGTTACACAAACTCTGGCCGGTTACTGATATGCTTTGAGGCATGGTTAAATTCAGTAATTGAGTGATTGTTATCTTAAAAGCGTTAGAAACAAAAATAAAGACTGTGCTCAAAAAATAACACCCTGTTATTAAATTTTATTGACCGTTTTTTACATCTTGGAAAACAGTGGGATAGAAGATTTTCCTAAGCAAATACGTGTTAGCCTTCACGCAATAATAGTTTCGTATGTAATTTATAAAAAATTATACCCTTCAATACATATCTAAGACTTTTATACGCTAATTTATATTATATTTCCATAGAAAAATCATAAAGCAATAAAGGAATATCTATACATGCAATAAATAACAATAACAACTATACTTAATTCTTATTATAATCTCTATATAATATTGATACATACTTAACTTTATTGTCGCTACTTAAGCAGCAAGGAATCATCTTAAATTATATAGATTATGTGGCTTTAATCTAGACACTATTTTACCAATAATGATATTATCTAAACATTGGTTCTATGAGGTTTTCGTTACTCATTGTTACAATCTGATGTCCTTTTATAAGGTTATAGACTTCATAATATTTATAATATAAACATGTTTTGAACACAATTTTAACAAGTTTTGCACCTATTTATTAACATAATTAAATTATAATTGCTAAACATAATCCAAATGGAAATTATATTGCAAATCGAATTTTATCGAATTCCAATGGATTCAGAAGTCTACTTGCAGATCAAAAAAATCCAAATTACATTGTAATTTCCAAACGCAATCCAAATAAAACTCGTATTCCAATTGGAATTTTATAGAATTCCAGTGGATTGAAATATAAATCTAGTTACCGACCAGTAAAAATCCAAATTAAATTGTAGTTTTCAAACATAATTCAAATGAAAATCATGTTCCATTTGGAATTTTATAGAATTCCAGTGAATTGAAATATGTCTAGTTAAATACCAGTAAAAATCCAAATCCAATTGGAATAATATCGAATTCCAGTTGATGGAAATATAAATCAAGTTACCAACCAGTAAAAACCCAAATTAAATTATAATTTCCAAGCATAATCCAAATGGAAATCATATTCCAATTCGAATTTTATAGAATTCCAATGGATTGAAATATGAGTCTAATTAGAGACCAGTAAAAATCCAAATTAATTTGTAGTTTCCAGTTATAATCCAAACTGAAATAATATTGAAATTAGAAATGTCCAAAATTCCAATGGATTGAAATATAAATCTAGTTAAAGGTCAGTAAGAATTCAAATTAAGGTGTAATGTTTCAATATAATCCAAATGGAAATTATATTTCAATTGGAACTTTACTGTATTTCAATGGATTGAAATAATCTAGTCAAAAGCCAATAATAATTAAAATTATATTCCAACTGGAATTTTCCCGAATTCCAGTGGATTGAAATATAAATCTAATTACCGACTAGTAAAAATCCAAATTAAATTATAGTTTCCAAATTTAATCCAAATGCAAATCATATTTAAATTAGAAATCTACAAAATTCCAACGGATTGAAATATAAATCTAGTTAAAGACCAGTAAGAATCCAAGTTTTCAAACATAATCCAAATGGAAATTATATTCCAATTTGTATTTTACCGAATTTCAGTAGATTGGAATTGAAATCTAGTTACAGACTAGTAAAAATCCAAATTAAATTGTATTTTCTCAATATAATCCCAATAGAAATCATATTCAAATTGGAATTTTATAGAATTCCAGTGAATTTAAATATGAGTCTGGTTACAGCCCAGTAAAAATCCAAATTAAATTGTAATTTCCAATTATAATCCAAATTTAAACAATATTCAAATTAGAAATGTACAAAATTCCAATGGATTGAAATATAAATCCTGTTTGGTAAGAATCCAAATTAAAATGTAGTTTTCAAATATAATCCAAATGAAAGTCATATTCCAATTGGCACTTTACTGAATTCTAGTGGATTGAAATAATCTAGTCAAAAGCCAATAAGAATTAAGATTATATTCCAATTTGAATTTTACCGAATTTCAGTGGATTGGCATAGAAATCTATTTATAGACTACCAAAAATCCAAATTAAATTGTAGTTTCCAAACATAATCCAAATGGAAATCATATTTCAATAGGAATTTTATAGAATTCCAGTGGGTTGAAATAAAGGTCTAGTTACAGACCAGTAAAAATACAAATTAAATTGTAGTTTCCAATTATAATCCAAACTAAAATAATATTCATATTAGAAATGTACAAAATTCCAATGGATTGAAATATAAATATTTAAATTCTAGTAAGAATCCAAATTAAGATGTAGTTTTCAAACACAATCCAAATTATTCCAAATGGAAATTATATTCCAATTGGTATTTTACCGAATTTCAGTAGATTGGAATAGAAATCTAGTTACAGAGTAGTCAAAATCCAAATTAAATTGTAGTTTCCAAACATAATCCAAATGAAAATTATATTGCAAACAGAATTGTACTAAATTCCAGTGGATTCAAAATAGAAATATAGTTAAAGGTCTTTTAGTTTACAATCACAAACCAAATGGAAATATTTCAAAATTTCCTAAGAAAAATAAATAAAATAAAATTATATTCCAATTTGAATTTTACTGAATACCAGACGGATTAGAAATAAATCCAGTTGAAGCCCAATAAGAATCTAAATTACATTCCAATGTAATTCTAATCGGCTAAGATATTTGACGACCGTGACATTGACACATCTTCCTTTTATCAAAATTAAATTATATGTATTTTTGTTAACTGTGTTAAGGCCTCAAAATTATTTTATTGTAAGTCTTTACGTTAAATACACAAAAAAAAAGTGATAAATATCGATGTAATAAACAACGTTTGTTGCAATAATAATAAAATAATTATGTGATAATTATATCTTTATTAATCCGTATCCGTTATATGTGGAACAGTTTTACTTTACGATTTAAAGAAATATAATACAGGGTGATTCGGTTTATTACACCTTGCAGCCAGCATGTGTGTCAATATTGAATGTTTAAAAAAATGCATCTATTAGCTTTTACTCTCCTTTCTCTTGAAATGCAGTATTCAAACTACCAACTCTTAACTCCCTTGTTATTAGAGGTACAAAATCGCCTAACTTTACAAAGAAATTCTGGATTTTTGATTAAATGTATTTCGGAATTTAATAAGAGCGGGACAGAGCATTAGTATTAAAGTTGTTACCAATATTGCTAAGATCAAATAATTAATAAAAATATAACAAAGATGTTCCATATTCTGGTTCTTAATTACCTAGGAAGTAAAAATGGTGTTCCGCAGAGTTCAGCCTTGGGTCCTTTCCTTTCTTAATTTATGTAAATGCTATACATAACATTTTTGACAGCAGTGTTTTTACAGTTTTAACTAATTTATCAGTTTATGCCTGTATATGACAACCCAGTATTTCCAAATTGTATCGTGTTTACAGTTCGCGATATGTAACATTTAGAAGAAATGTAACCAAATAACGATGACTTTGGCATTAGTTTCTTATCTGGAAAACGGATGTGGCAATTGCTATACTTATTATTTCAGCACACAACACTTTAAGTACCTAATATGTATATGATGTTGATGACTATAAACTTTTATGCCATAAACCTTAGATTGACCTAGATATGCAGATAAAACCAGATATTTGTTTACGAACCTAATTCCTTATCTCAGCGATCTAATAAAAAATCTGCCAATTTTGTTAACAATAAAACAGTGCGGGTCCGTAGAGAACCTGAAAGAAGCCAACATTTGTATTCTGTTAATCATAATGCAGCATAGCAAGTTAACGTTTTTTTAAAGAATTTTCGCTTCCCATGTAAACGTTTTTGACTACGCCGGTGCCTATCTCCTCCAAGACTTTATCAGGAAGTCATAAAATTTAAAATCGCAATCAAGGAAAAAAACGCTTGCACTTCGTTATGTTTTCGATTCACCTACATTTTCAGAAAAGACACAGGCGGTATTTGAAGTTGTCATATTTCTGCACAAATGTAAGTTAATAGCTAAACGTATTAACCATTAGTCTAGTTAATTGGAATCGTGTGTTACAATGCACTTGTTCAGTTCATTAGTTCGTTTATATTCAACACGTGTTCCATATACTAGTTTTTACTTTCAAGGCTAACCTGACCGATACACTTTACATCACCTGTTACATCTCGTCACTGCAACTGATTGCACTGATTGCATCTGAACATCTAGACAGGTTGAAAGTATTTGTTGACAACACGGATACCATCATCAATTACCTATGTGGATTAAAAGTGCTGTTTGAATCCCTAGTTTTGTCACCTTTAATCACTAAGGTATTTAATTTTTCATTCTTGCATTTTGTTACAAAGATGCACTTGACCTAGTTTCAGACAGTGTCACTTTCAACTGGATTAAAAGTGATGTTCTGTCACTTTTAATTCGAGCCTCAGAGAATAAAATGCCACCTTTAATCACTAAGGTATTGATGTACTTTTTTATTAAAAGTACACTTCTAATATCTGTATCATAGAACCTAGTTTCAGAAACAAGTATCAGTTTAAATATGCAATTTCATATAGCAACGTCATTTTTAACGGAATTAAAAGTGCTGTTGTAATCTAGTTTCGAG
This sequence comes from Anoplophora glabripennis, assembly GCF_000390285.2. Classification (NCBI taxonomy): domain Eukaryota; kingdom Metazoa; phylum Arthropoda; class Insecta; order Coleoptera; family Cerambycidae; genus Anoplophora; species Anoplophora glabripennis. The sequence goes on along the minus strand of NW_019417362.1, from coordinate 173,509 downwards.
AAGTCACTTTTCATCCCTAGTTTCAGATAATAAAACATATTTAATAACTAAGGGATTCAATTTATTTTCCTGCACTTTTTTTTATTAAAAGTGCCATTCTAATCTCCATCTCAAAGAGTCTAATTTCACAACAAAAATGTTACTTTTAATCCCAGATGAGTTAAATGTGTATTGTAACTTTGAATCCATAGTTTCCAGTTTCAGAGAATAAGTTGTCGGATTTAATCAATAAGGACTTTTTTGCACTTTTTTTTATTAAAAGTGCAGTTCTCATATCTAATTTTAGAGAAGCATGTTTAAAAAATTCAAGTGTCACTTTTAGTCCCCAGTTTTAGAGAGAAAACTGGATTAAAGGTGACGTTTATAGGTGCCTAGATTCAGGGAGAAAAGTGTCACTTTGAATCTCCAGTTTCAGAGATTAAAGTGTCATTTTAAATAGATTAAAAGTGCTGTGACGTGTCACTTTATCCCTAGTTTCAGAGAATAAAATGTCAGTTTAATCACTAAGCGGTTTACTTCCTTGCACCTTTTTATTTAAAGTGCAGTTCTAATTTCTATCCTGGTGATCTAATGTCAGAAAATAAAATGTATCTTTTAACTAGATTAAAAGTGCTGTTCTAATCACTAGGTTTCATGTGGTAATATTACCTTTAATCACTAAGGTATTCAATTTGCTTCCTCGCATTTTGTTACAAAAATGCACTTGACCTAGTTTCAGACAGTGTCACTTTCAATTGGATTAAAAGTGCTGTTCTATGTCACTTTTAATTCGAGTTTTAGAGAATAAAATGTCGCCAGGCATTCTTGCCTTTTTATTAATATCTTATTAAATTTATTTTTCTGAACATTTTTTATTAAAAGTGTCTAATTTCACAACGTAAAGTGTTACTTTTAATCCCAGTGGATTAAAAGTGATGTTCTAATTCCTAGCTTCGTGACGTAAATTGTACTTTTAATCCATAGTTTCATAGAATAAATTGTCGGATTTAATCAGTAAGGACTTTCCTGCACTTTTTTTTATTAAAAGTGCAGTCCCAATCTCTAATTTTAGAGAGGCATGTTTAAAAAATTTAAATGTCACTTTTAGTTCCCAGTTTTAGACAGAAAAATGTAGTTTTTAACTGGATTAAAGATGACGTTTGTAGGTGCCTAGATTCAGGGTCACTTTTAATACCCATTTTCAGATACTACAGTGTCACTTTAAATGGATTAAAAGTGCTGTGAAATGTCACTTTATCTCTAGTTTCAGAGGATAGAATATCAGCTTTAATCACTAGGGCTTCCTTGCACTTTTTTTATTTAAAGTGCAGTTCTAATCTCTGTCCTAGTGAGCCTAGTTTCTGAAAATAAAGTGTCTCTTTTAACTGGATTGAACGTGCTATTCTAGTCCTTGGTTTCATGGCATAGCGTCACCTTTAATCCGTAGCATCAGGAAGTAAAGTGTCATTTTTAATAGGATTAAAAGCGCTGTCCCAAATTTATAGTTTGGCGACGTAAAGTGTCACTTTTACCTAAATTCAGAGAATATAACACCAACTTTATTCACTATGAGATTAAATTTAGTTTCTCGCCCATTCTGTTAAATATGTAGTTTTAATCTACACTTCAAGGAGCCTAGTTTCAAAACGTTATGTGTTGGGTTTAATTAAATTAAAAGTGCTATTCTAACGTCTAAGGCACTTTCTTTATTAAAAGTGCAGTTCCAATCTCTACCTCACGGAGCTTAGTTTCAGAAAGGAAACTATCATTCTTAACATTAATAAATGGATTAAAAGTGTTGATTTAATTCCTAGTAAGAGTGGAAAGTGCCACATTTAATTTCTAGTTTCAGAGAATAAAACGTCAGCTTTAATTACTAAGAGATTTACTGTCTTGTACTCTTTTTATTAAAACTGTACTTTTGATCTCTAGTTCGAGGAGTCTAGTTTGAGAAAATAAAGTCACTTTTAACTAGATTAAAAGTGCTCTTCCAATTTCTGATTTCAAAGAGTGGTTATGCCAGCTTTAATCATCGGTTTCATAGAGTATGATCTATATTTTTATCTATATTTGGAATAATTGTAATAAAGTGTAATATTTGATCAAATTTTCTTATAGAAGACATTTCTTTTCCAGGGCGAGTGGCCAAAAAACGGAGAACTCCACAGAAAGCAATGGCCAAACATTAGGTTCGACGTTAGCCTACGAAAACCCAGCCATCAGCGTTTCTTCCACCAGCATCAACCATCTTCATAGGAGAGATTCCGGCATTTTAGGCAGCAACAACTTCTTAGGTAAGTCCAACCAAACTTATGAAACTGCTATGAAAATAATGACTTTCTTTGTATTCTGCAGTGGTAGACCAGACCAAGAGCACCTTCAAAGAAAAACTGAAAAAACTAGTGAAGTGCTCGAGGAAGAAATGCCAACACGCATTGACCAAGAAAACCCTCTTCAAGAGGCTGCCCGTTCTGTCATGGTTGCCAAACTACAACATGTCATACGCGGTGGGCGACTTGGTGGCGGGGATAACAGTCGGTTTGACTTTGATCCCGCAGGGACTGGCATACGCTGGGATAGCGGGGTTGCCGCCAGAGTACGGATTGTACGGATCCTTCTTAGGGTGTTTCATCTACATAGTATTCGGTAGCTGCAAGGACGTGTCCTTCGGGCCGACCGCGATTTCATCGCTGTTGACGTTCCAGGCTACCAACGCGTTGGGGCCGGAGCACGCGATCCTCCTTTGTTTTTTCACGGGCTTGCTGCAGATAGTCATGGGCCTCTTTGGACTGGGTGAGTCGAAGTTACGAAAAATAATGTTAGGGGAGAAACTGGAAATATCTTTTTGGAAACTTTCATAAAATGTTGACATTTTAATTCTGTTTCCTAAAAGTAAAAAAAGACGCTGTAGTTATGCCAAACGAAAAAACTTCGTTACTTTTGATTTTGGCAATTAAGAAGTCCTAAGAGCCATCTACAATTTTTATTTGGCAAAAATCACGTGTAGCATCTTAAAAAATTCATTACGCAATTCTTCTATATTTCTATCTAATGAGCGTTCAAATAAAAACGTGGTCGAAGTTGGCTCTGACACATTGGACGGAGGGAGTAGCTTATAGCGACCAACTTAACCTCATTTCTCAACGAGCTGTATAGCAGCTGTCAGTTTCAATAACGTTAATGACTATATAACTTTATTTTAAAGAATAATCGTGATAACAATAACAAACAATTAAAGGAGCTGCGGAAAGTGTCCCCCTCCTTGTTATAACAATAAATTAAAGCAGCTGCTGAAAGTGTCCCCCTCCTTGTTCCAAGCACTTTTCACACCTGTTCCTCAAAGAATTAAAGACATTTTCTAAGATGCTCGGGGTATTGTTAATTTCACGAATCTTGTCTATAAGTCGAGCCTGCAGATGGTTTAAATCAGGAATAGGCAGTTCAAAAATAGTGTTTTTAAGGTAAGGCCACAAAAAGAAATCACACGGCGTAATATCACATGACCTCGGTGGAAATTCATGTTCAGCATTGAGACTTATTAGTCGATTTTGGAAAACTTCCCTCAACATATTCATCGTCTCGCCTGCCGTATGTGCCCTTGCGCCATCTTGTTGAAAGTAAAAGTTTGTAATTTCGTTTTCTTCCAGCTGGTTAACAAAAGGAGCGATAATTTCTTCTCTATACCTTTGCGCAGTAAGAGTACCATTAAAAAAAATAGGTCCATAAATCCTCCTTCGATTGAGAGCACACCAAACTCCAATTTTTTGAGCGTGTAGAGGGCCCTCGACAAAAAAGTTATCTGGTTTTTCAGAAGACCACATTCTCATATTCTGTGAGTTTACGTAACCACTTAAATGAAACCAGGCTTCATCAGAAAAAAAGGTGATATTATGAAGTTCACCGTAGTTGTTTAAAAACCATTCACAAAATACAGCCCGTCGCGGAAAATCAACTTCATGAAGTTCTTGCTGACAAGTTAAACGATAGGAGAACAAACGCAAATCTTTTTTTAACACTGTGTGGCAGGTACCGACTGATACTCCCACCATTTGTGATAAAACACGTACAGAAGTTCTTGGCGCATTTTCCATTATTTGTTGGACATTTTCTTTTAATTCTTCAGTCCGCTTTTTAGGTCGGCCGCTTCCTTCTTTTCTTGTTACACTGCCCGTTTCACGAAAAACATTAACACAACGCTGAACTGCACTTTGAAAAATTTTGTACTCAACAACGCCGGGAAATTGATTTTGAAATTCTATGAAACATTCCTCAATAGAATACTTCCATATTCCATCAATCTTGCGTCCATTTCTAAAGTAGGACTCTATGATAAACACTTTTTGTTCTTGAGAAAACACCATTTTAAACGCTTTTTAAAACGAAAATATTCAAATTGATAGCGGCGATATAGCGCTTTGACAGATGACGTTTAAGTTCATTTGCTATACGCTACGCCCTACGTCCAAATTTTCAGAACCAACTTGACCACGTTTTTATTTGAACGCTCGTTATAATATCACATTTATTTTATATAAATATCACAAATTGGCATCTGTCAAGCTGACATTTTGGACAAAACAAGAAAATTGATTGCAGTACGTCAATATAGGGATTTTATGTTTTATATATTGTCTATCTTTATCCAAGACTCTCTGTGGCACTACAGTCGCTAGATAACATACTAGTGACTGTATGTAGCACCATGATGATGCGCCATCTGTTGTTCTCTTCTCATATGTTTCATTTCTTTAGATAAATAATAGGTGGCGCTATAAATATTGACAAAATTCGAATCTCCGTTGCCTGATTTCAATCAACGAAGCCACAAGTGTGGGTGTTTGGTGTTTGTCCTGTCACAACTTTAAATATATTTTAACTAAACAAAACCATTTTTTTTTGTAAAAATCAAGATTTTCTGATGTGTGCCTTATTCTTTGAACGTTACATCTAAATGAATTTTAAAACAAATTAAATTTAAACGACATAAAAGATGCCACTGGTAAAATTATAAATAAAAGTTTTTTCTTCTTGTTAAAGTCGATATTTCCTTAAAAACTTTTCTAAATTAACATAAGAACTAATTAAGTTAATTTAATTAACATTAGTAGAAAGGAGCACACCTCGTTTGTCTTTGTCTAGATTTATTTTATCTGGAAAATAGACCAGACTATTACAATAAATAAATGTAAATCAATCATATTTATCTCTCGTTTGTTTTAAATTATTTGCACCTAGATTCATATATAAATCAGGTACGTATATCAAAACAAAACATAGTGAGGCTTTTTTGAAAAAAATTGAATGCTGTTTACCAAGCTTTACAAATAATTTATTAACTATGTCTAGTAGGTATAATAAATAATTGTTGGTTGTAAAACTACATGTCATTAATTGTGTTTGATTATTTGAAAATATGGAATTAATCTAGTAGATTAAAAGACAAAAGATTAAAAATAGTAATAAACAATGGAAAATGTTTAGTACTTATCTAAAAGAAATAGAACAAAATAGTGTATTTCATACAGCTGTTACATAATTGGTTTACTTGCTTCAATATTAAGACCATACTTATTTGCAATAATTATTTTTTGATGGACTATTAAGTATCGATGCCAATTTCAAAGATTTTGAACTTAGATTTGAAACTTAACAAAATCTTAGAGTTCTTTGGACAATATATCCAATTAACCCATATTGCCTTATGGATTTTTGAGCAACAAGTTGTGATACTGCACTTTTTGCGCATTCAATTTTCATTTCTTAAAAAATACATTAGACTTTCCTCTTCATTCATACTTAACACCTCGTCATAATACGCATTTCAACTGGTTGTTTAATCCAATGACTTCCTTAGATGGCTACCAAAAATTTTCCATTGTGTATTACGCTACTTTTAATTTTTTCTATTAATCTATTAATTCCAAATTCTCAAATAATCAAAAATTATTTCCGACATGTAAGGTTTAAGCAATAATTATTTATTGCACCTACTAGGTATATGTCTATCAGCATTTATTATTTATTGCACCTATTAGGTACGTCTAATAAATTTTCTTTAAAGCTAGATAAACAGCTTTCAATTTTTTTTCCAAAAAATACTCCGTGCTGATACACTACTCTGTTTTGTTTTGATATACCCACCTGATTTACTGATGTAGATGCAAATAGTTTAAAACTTACAAAAGATAAGTATGATTGATTTACTAATAATCAAATTTGTATAATACGCTCCTACCTTAATCTCTATTATTGATTTATAAATTTATTATAGTAGTTAGATGTTCGTGATACTGATACTACAACAATCTGGGCTTATTATACTGCTTTCTTCTTTACAGAAAACAAACAAGATCTGCTTCTTTCTATTAACTTTATTAGAATAAAATTAAAGTATTTTTATATAACTTTCAAAGAATTTAACAAAAATCAAAAAAATTGTATTTATGACCGGTCTGGCGATATTTTGAATATTTTTATAATAGAAAAAATTTGAAAATATATTCAATTTCGGAAAAATTGCGTCCCTTCTTTCTAATTCAAAATTCAAACACAAAATCTCTAAATTCAAGTACTCACACATGCACCATTATGTGGCAAAATATGTAATTCTACAAAAAAAATTGAAATAATTTTATTCAAATGTACAGCGCCATCTATTATTTGTAGAATGAAGTGTAACATTAGAGAAGAAAACAACAGATGGTGCTCTCCATGACTACAAAATCGGGCGGAAAAACGTACCAGTTCATAAATTAGGGGACTTTCACTGCATCTGAAGCGCCATCTATCGTTGATTATATAAATCACAAAGTGCCAAATGAAAATTATAGGTGTCACTACTCACATTCCTATCTGGAATTATTTTAATTTTCCACACAACAAAACAGTTATGTGTACCTATATTTTTGTAAATAGATTTTAAATTGTCCGCAAATTCTTTTATAAATTGGTTTACAAAGAACTAGCACTAGTATCGATAAAATAGTGCTGGTGTCGCTATATACAGGGTGTTTCAGGATTAAGTCGACAAACTTTAAGGATATTCCTCATAAAAAAATGAGAAAAAAATCAAGTATAAATTTTTTTCCAGAGACGCTTCAATTTCGAAATATAGGGCCTTCAAGATTTTTAAAAAAAATCGAATTTTTTAAATAACTTCTAAATGAAGAAGGCTATTTAAGCCAAATTTGGCATGACACATCTTCTTATAAGATACCATTTTTCCATACAAGTAGAAGTACCGCAAGCAACCAGTGGCGGAATTATGGGGAATCACTCAATAAATTATAAAAAAAAATTAATGCGGCCCTATTGAAAATAAAAAATGATACTGTTTTTAGATAGAATAGTTTGTTATTGACAAAAAGTGTACATTCACTTTTTTCCTAACTCTGATAGTTTCATAGCAAAATTGGTAATTTTTTGGTCGTTTCAATTTACAAATAAATTTTCATGTATTGTTTGCCATCTTATTTTATTCCTAAATAATTTTAATACTATTCGTTAAACCCAAGGGAAGGGAAGACAAAAAGGCTTATTTGACTCTCACATACTCCAGATTAAGACCAATTTTAATAGGTACTATATTTTTTTAGGTCTTCCTAAAGTTTATCGACAGAATCCAGAAGCACCCTTCCGAAAAATCAATTTTGCCATGAAACTATAAGAGTTAGGAAAAAGTGAATGTACACTTTTTGTCAATAACACACTGTTCTATCTAAAAACAGCATCATTTTTTATTTTCAGTAGGACTGCATTAATTTTTTTGATAATTTAATGAGCCTGAGTCTCCATAACTCCGCCACTGGTTGCTTGCGGGACTTCTACTTCTATGGAAAAATGGTATCTTATAAGATGTGTCATGCCAAATTTGGCTTAAATAGCCTTCTTCATTTAGAAGTTATTTAAAAAATTCGAATTTTTTTAAAAAACTTTAACTTTGATATTTCGTAAATGAAGCGTCTGGAAAAAAATTTATACTTGATATTTGTCTTATTTTTTTATGAGGAATATCTTCTTAAAGTTTGTAGACTAAATCCTGAATGACCCTGTATAAAGTACAGTGGGCATCAATAGAGGTGAAACAATGACAAAAATATAAATATTAACATTTTTCGAATATTTTTTTTGTGAAAATTCCGCAAATCTTCATAATTTCCTTTGATTAATGACAAAATATTTATCATTGACTCTCACAATCTTTAAATGGCAATGATTATTATTAAATTTATTAAACTGATGAGCAAAACGTAATACTTTGAGAAAAATTACATCGCTAGATCTGGAAGACGGTCTAATAATCGCTTCATGTACATTTCACTGATTTCACTTATTTATATTTACTCTCCTTATTTTCAATATTTTCATCCTGATAATTAAAATGATTATGAATGTTAAATTGCAGATGTGCCATCTTTCAGATAGATGCCAAAGTTTAATATTTAACGGTGTGGTAATAAGTCTCGTTAAAAATTATTGAAAATGACACAGATGTTGGACGTAATGTTTGAAAATAATTTTGTACTTAGACCTTAGATTTATGGCGCAATTTCAGACAATATTTTCAAAAACGTTTTTTTGTTATCTTATACTTGGGTAATAAGGCCTTTTCATCACGATATTTGAGATTTAGTGGATATAAGTACTTATATTTTATTTTCTAATGCATTTACATTTAAAAAAAATGTCTTCCTTACTTATTCCAATCTTTTATCCCACAACACAAACCAGTTTTAGTTGTTAACTTGTACCGGCATTAAAATTATTCTTGAAAATATGTCTACATTTTCAGATACTTTGAATTCCCTCTTAAATTTAAACGATTTTTTTTTTTAGGATTTTTGATAGACTTTGTGTCGGGCCCCGTATCCTCAGGATTCACATCGGCTTGCGCCCTTATCATCGTCACGTCACAAGTAAGAGACGTCTTAGGCATCACAGCCTCAGGTACCACATTTATACGAACTTGGAGGAGCATATTTCAGGACATACACAACACCCAACCGTGGGACGCAGTCATGGGAATATCTTGCATCGTTATACTACTCATAATGAGGGTAAGATACTTTTTTTTTAACACGAGCAAAGTAAATTTGCTTGTTTCTCATTATCTTTTTTGTATAGATTTTTATTTTTCAAATGTTTTATTTATTTAAAGAAAGTATACGACCATGAGCAACATTAAAAAATGAGTCGATTCTACACACACCTGTACAAAAATTTAACATTAATTTTTTACCACCGGACCTGATATCATCGAAACAACATAGCATTTTTTTGTAAAATTAGGAAGAGATAAACGGAGAATCGACCCATTATTAGTTACACATTTCAACCATTGACCATTTTGCGATAATCACAATTATTCCCTTATCTTTCAGTTTATCGGCTCTATCAGCTTAGGACCGAAAGGACCAGACGCGCAACCAACGACCTGCCGCAAAATCGTCAACAAATTTCTCTGGTTCATAGGCACCGCCAGAAACGCCATTCTAGTCATCGTATGCGCCGTGATTAGTTACATCCTTTGCCTCAGCGGGCCGCCACCGTTCGTAGTGATTGGTGATGTTCCCCCCGGCTTACCTTCCGTTAAAGTGCCACCTTTCGGTGGGTTTACCAGAGAAGTGAACGGGACCGAAGTCGAGTTCACCTTTTGGGACATGATGGGGAACTTAGAGAGCGGTATCATCGTGATGCCACTACTTGGGTTGCTGGAGACGATCGCTATCTGTAAAGCTTTTTGTGAGTACCCACGTTATGTTACTCCTCTCACTTTGAAAGCGAATTACCAACAAAAAATGAGAAAGGGTGTCATATTTCAAATCTGAACACCCAAATTTTATTTATTGGTCAGATTTTTTTTTTAAATGTAGAATACCAAAAACTCACAAGTTTCCATTAAATACAAAATAATAAATTGATGATATTGAAGTTTATGAAATAAATTTGTTTCTGTATGTAGCAAACGGAAAGCCCGTAGACGCAACCCAGGAGCTCTACGCGTTGGGCTTCTGTAACTTCGCGAATTCCTTCGTCCAGGGCTTCCCAGGTGCCGGAGCTCTGGCTAGAAGCGCCGTTAACAATGCCAGCGGTGTAAGGACCACCCTGGGAGGGCTCTACACCGGTATTCTAGTCATAGCGTCTCTCCTGGTATTCACCCCGTACTTCTACTACATTCCGAAAGCCTGTCTTGGGGGCATCATCATAGCGGCCGTCATCTTTATGGTGGAGTTCAAAGTTATTAAGCCGATGTGGAGATCGAAGAGTGAGTAGCCAGTTGGAAATCAGTTTTTTGGGTTGCTCATTAGAAGAATAATGTATAAAAAAATTCTGTTTGGTTTAAATTTCAGAGATTTTGTTTTTTTTTTTTTACAGAAAGTTGCTTTGTGGTTGCCCTCATAACATTCATAGCCTGCTTGGTGCTACCTTTGGAAATCGGTATACTGGTAGGAATCGGAGTGAACTTGCTGTTCATTTTGTATCATGCTGCTAGACCAAAAATCAGTGTTGAAAAACTCCAGGTAAATAAAATTATGCTTTATAACAAATCATCTTTTTTTATAACACAGTTAATTCTTTAAAATGAATTTTGCCAAAATTTGGAAAAGTAATGACCATCTCATTGAGACTTACTAGACGTGTCAGCGCTTGTCATAAGCATACAAGTGGGAAAGATTATTGTCGTTATTATTTTCACATTTTTAGTGTAGGGCTTTTAGTTCACCCATATTCGTTTGCATTCTTCGATACTATACGAGGTACTTAGAGAACTATGAAAATAGTATTACTAGGAGGTATATACAAAGGGTGTCCCACGGGGGAACTGCGTCGATCGATATCTAGGAAAATACTGCTCTGAAAAATTTGAAATGGCAACATGGCAATGTTCCTAGGGTGAACACAACTAAAATATCTATAACTCTCAGTACTTCCGGTTATACCGGAAATCGACACCAACTTCGTTATTTTAAATGGGACACCCTATGTTTTATTGTATTTTCAGATTCTACGTGAAATTTGAGGGTCACTTTATTAAATATTCCCTATATCTAGGGGTTATAGATTTTGAGCTATTTTTAAAGAAAAAATTTGGCAGATGCAAGGGTCCGCGGAAATGCTAGTAACTCTTTTTATTAGCATGATATCAAGCGGATTTTTGGTACCTTTAAAGGGCATAGATAACGCTAAATTATGGTATACCAACAAATTAAAACATTTAATACTAGGTGTTTCATGTTTGCTGTTATAATTTGATAACTTCAAACAGCTATAACTTTGTTAACTTACGAGTAAATGGAACACCTTGTATTTTTTTGCAGTCGTATGCAGACTGAAATTTCCTCTCAAGCCATATAAACATTGTTAGGGTTGCCATTACTACTTTTAGAGATATTTGCAGTTTTCTATTTTTTGGACACTTTTCTCGTATCAGACCTGTTGTCAAATTGGCCATGACCAGAACATTCCAAAACAATTAAAATAACTTGACATTTGTCAAGTTAGTTGTCACATTATTGTCAAATCTGTAATAGTTTTTACTGAAAATTTAAATAAAAATGCCTGGAGATCGTTTAATTTATACTTGAGGATTATTTTAATTTGCTTGTTATTTATCGAAAAAAGCACCAGATTCTCGACATGTTCTTGAAATTACTTTGTGACATTTTCCATAAATAACAAACAAATTAGAATAATCCTCATTAGTATAATTTAAACGATCTCCAGGCATTTTTAATTAAATTTTCGGAAAAAGCTATTCAGACCCAACAATAATTTGACAACTAACTTGACAAATATCATTTTATTTCAATTGTTTTTGAAGTGTTTCTGGTCATGGCCAATTTGACAATAGGTCTGATACGAGAAAAACTGTCCTAAAAATGGAAAATGGCAAATATCTCTAAAAGTAGTAACGGCAACCCTAACAATGATTATATGGCTTGAAAGAAAATTTCAATCTGCATACGACAGAGTAAAAAAATATAGGGTGTTCCATTTAAATTAACAAAGTTATAGCTGTTTGAAGTTATCAAAATGTAACAGCAATAATGAAACACCTAGTATTAAATGTTTTAATTTGTTAGCATACCATAATGCTATTGCCTATTCCCTTTACAGGTACCAAAAATTCGCTTGACACCACGCTCCTGAAAAGAGTTACTAGCATCTCCGCGGACCCTTGTATCTGTCAAATTTTTTCTTTAAAAATGAATATCTCAAAATCTATAACTCCTAGATATAGGGAATATTTAATAAAGTGACCTTCAAATTTCACGTAGAATGCGAAAATAATAATATATAGGGTGTCCCATTTAAAATAACGTAGTTGGTGTCGACTTATGGTATAACCGGTGAAGGGTTCTAGATATTTTAGTTGTGTTCCTGCTAGGGACATTGCTATGTTGCCAAATTTTCAAAATTTTCGGAGTACTTTCCTAGATATCGATCGACGCAGTTCCCGGTGGGACATCCTATATATATATATTAATTAATTAAATAAAAAAGCAACTATATGTCTGTCCCATATTTAGATATAACAAAGTGTAGAAATTTGTAAGGATAATCGAGTTTTTAGCAAAATCGATACGTCTATTTGTTGCTCTATATCGGCAGTCTTCAAACTTTTACGACTTGCGGAACCCGGGCAACATTTCGATTTTCCTGAGGAACCACCACACCTACAAAAATTTTCGAACACATTTTTTACTGATTATAAGTTTATAAATACTAGTTTTAAGTATAAGTATAAATTTTATTGAATTTTTAACTGAGTCGCAGAATCTTCAGAAAGGTTATGGGGAACCCCAGGGTTCCTCGTAAACAATTTAAATACCGCTGCTCTATATTTAACAATTTTTGGAACCTTGTAAAATGATACGCCCATGATATCGCATTGCCCGTGCTCTTTGCCATTACATGGGCTACATGTTGAGAATGAGTCACTGCCTACTTGTGTATTTTGGAGCGGAAGTCCTAAGGAACCTATTAAAACTTAGAATTCATGGCACGTTATTCTAAAACGTCCGTTTTATCACGTCATGAAACAAATTTCAGAATTTCTTGAATATCACAGGTATATATTCAGTTATTGACAAAAAGCATGTTAGTAGCTGAAATTCTTTCCTTTCAAAATAATAAAGATTTTTTTGTCAATATTAATTAAATTAGCGATTATTTTAAACATAGCAATGCGACATTATCTAAACCCTGATTTTTTTTTAAACTTGCTGTACTTAATTTCAGACGAACCACGGCACCGATTACCTCCTACTGACCCCAGATAGATGCCTTATTTTCCCTTCCGTAGACTACGTACGGAACCTAGTGACAAAGCAGAGCCTCCGTCAAGGAATTCCCGTCGTAATAGACTGCACGCACATATACGGCGCAGATTATACAGCGGCAATAGCGATAGACACCATAACGCAAGACTTTGCTTCCAGAGATCAGCCGCTGCTGTTCTACAACCTGAAACCGTCGGTTTGCACGGTATTCGAAGGGCTTTCCCCCAAAGACTTCATAGTTTTTTACAACGAAGACCAGATAGACGACCTGCTGATCGAGCGGAACTCCGCCAAGAAGCATAACGAAATATTAGGAGTGTAAAAATTCAGTCTAAATCGTGTTGCTATGTTTTAATGAGAATATGTAATCCGATCTGAATAAGATCTGATACGATTGGAAATAGGTTCTCCCGGTTTGGTATACAGAGCCGTCATAAATGATTACAAGCCACGTGACTGCCGAGTTCAGGCAACCAACATTGCACTAGTGGCACTGTCATCTAAAAATCCTTAAACCTTAGCATCATCAGCATTAATGATTCATTTATAATGAAGAATGATAAACCCTTGCATTTACACTAGAGGCAATCGATCGAATAAAATGTCATGAAAAATTACACCAATCACAGCCGATGAAACAGAATTGGCTTAATAATTTTTAATTTTACCAAAATATATCTGCCAATATGAAGGAAACAAAGTTACTGGTCACTTGTAATCATTTTATGCTTATTATCCCACTTCTGATATATTTTAAATATAAACATATTTGTGCCATTTTGGCAGTAAAAATCAATTAACAAGCATATAAAAATTGTACTGTAAATCATTTGGGAGATCTTCTCAGGGAGAAAGGAGAAATAAACACAAAAATCGTTTATATTTGTATTTCATATATTTTTGTAGACCCATTTTGCGTTATATAGAACGTTATCATCGTTATAATCGATGGACAATATAATTTAAAGTATTTCGTGAATCCGTGATATAACAACGTTCTGTATAGTTCAAAATGACTTTTACTCTTTACGATCAGTATTTTATATTATTTTTTTTTTCACTAGTTAATTTCTTATTTGTATAGCTTACATCATGCGATGTAAACTGTAATATCTATACACTTCCTTATGTAGATTAGACAATAAACTGTGATATTATATTTCTAATAAATAATGTTGTGTTCAATTTTTTTTATTTTAATGCTTACCCTCTGTTAAGACAAAAAAAGATCCGGACAAGTCAATTATAAATAATAAAAATAATGAGGACCCAAGGTTTGATCCTTGGGGAACTCTAGACTTAGCCAAAAAGTAGTCAAATTGACGACCATTGTAAGTAACATACTGCTGTTTATCTTATGCAAATGAGTGACATAACTTTAGTAACGCTTCACTAAAACCCAAATAAATAAATTTTTTTATTAAAACATTATGGTCAATGCGTAAAGCGAGCAAGATTTGAAGCAGTCGATTTTTTCTCCATGAACCCATGTTGACATGGAGATAGGTAGATCTTCGCTAACGGATAAATTGCTGCAAACAAAAATACCTCAAAGAGCTTAACGAAGTTAAATACAGGGTTTCTCAATTTTAATCTATGAGACTTCGGGAGCAGATAGTATAACGAAAAATAGTGGTACTTTGTTATACAGGGTGATTCACAAATGGTGACCAAAAATAATACCTAATATTTTTTGAAGTTTAACACCCTGTATCTTTTTAAAGAAGCATCCTAGATAAAAACTTTATCCTTAAAATTCACCAACGAATACAAGGTTTCATTTTTGGTCACCATTTGTGAATCACCCTGTATAAACTTATTTCAATGTCTCAACCGTTTTGGAGATACAGGGTGTTAATAATTAAAAAAAATTGAACTAAATTTGATGTACGTTATATTGGGTCAAGTTTCCATAAAATGCTGTAACATCAAGACTTTTGCAACCAAATATGGGAAACTCATTCAAATATTTTATAAAAATAGTACGGTCCTGTGAAAAATAATAATTGATTATATTTTCTGAAAAAGCATACCAATGGGAACATAAATTGCTTCTTACTTTTTGTCGATATCTGTCTCTGTTTTGCGGTAAATTGTATTTCTTTTTTTTTAACTCCACTCAACGATTTGATAAAATACATGTCGCATTTTGAAGGCACAGCGATGATATATAAATATTTCACTGCAGTCTTTAATTAAGAAACTTGGTATTGGATCAGAAGTAAGTAAATTGATAGAAGTTATTCGTGAAAACGTATTTTTTTTTATTTTTTATACTTAACTACAACCATTGAAAACATCAAAAAAATTAAAACTGGCGCCACCTTTTCGTGTATCTCATCTTTTGTAAGTTGTTTCATATATTTCTTTTTGCTTTATATTTTATTTACTGAAGCGGAGTTATCTATGCAAAAAAAATTATTGGCAGTAAAAAATGTTTGAGAAATCTAAAAACATGGAAACTAATGATTCTCTTGAAGTTCTTGTAATAATCAAATTGATTCGAAGAACGCTACTTTATTTTTTATTTAAAATTAGTTGGAACTAGCCGAAATATTTTGGGAATTTTAAAAAAATCCATTAGCGTACAGTATCTGGCTAATTTGAAATCCAATTTTCCGTAAAACGGAGACAGATATCGATAAGAGGCATATTTTGTTCCTATTGGCATGCCTTTTCAGAAAATATAATCAATTGTTAATTTCCACAGAACCATACTTTTCTTTTATAAAATAGTCGAATGAGTTTCCCATATCTCCGCCACTGGTTGCGAAAAAGTCTTGATATTACAGCATGTTATGGAAACTCGTCCCAATATAACATACACCAAATTTAGTTCAAATAACTATTATTATTTCAGAAGATATTTACAGTAAATGAATTTTTTTTAATTATTAACACCCTGTATCTTGAAAATGGTTGAAATTTCGAAATAAGTTTATATAACAAAGTACCATTATTTTTCGTTGTACTATCTGCTCCTGAAGTCTCATAGATTAAAGCTGAGACACCCTGTATATTTCTTGTATTTGGTCAATTTTCATGTAGAATTAACTTTAGACCAGGGCAGATCTGTCGAAATATCCCACTTCTTGAATGTAAGAGGGGGCAAGCTAATTTTTCCTCGAATACCTTCAGTACAACTCACATAAAAAAACTGTAGATCCCTTGATCTGGGCGAGGTACGGAACATTTTCAAAATTGCAAAAATGTTTAAAACATTTAAAAAATAGGTACCTATTTTATCTGAGTTTTTTACTTATATCTTGGAACCTATAAATTTTGGAAGAATATTGAAGAGGACAAAAGTTTTAGAATTGAATTTTGCACAATATACTGTGAGTTAAAAATGTTTAAATTTATTACTGATGCTGCAAAAAAGCAATAATTGATGAAAAAAGGCAAAATAATCAAGTTTTTTGGATAATTTTTTTAAAATATTTTAATTGCTCCAAGGGGATTCTAATTTTGGTAAAAAAAACTTTAGAATATAATAAAACACCAAATTTCATTAAAATCGGTTCGATAGTTTTCGCAAAATAATTTTTTGAAAAAATTTTCGAATTTTCAAAATGTTGCACAGTTAATGAAATTTGGCGTGTTGTTTTATTATACTCTAAAGTTTTTTTTTACCAAAATTAGAATGCCCGCAGAGTAATTAAAATATTTTAAAAAAAATATCCAAAAAAACTTGATATTATTTTGCCTTTTTTCTTCAATTCTTGCTATTTTGCAACATCGGTAATAAATTTAAACATTTTTAACTGACAGTATATTGCACAAAATTCAATTCTAAAACTTTTTTCCTCTTCAATATTCTTCCAAAATGCATAAGTTCCAAGATATAAGTAAAAAACAGATAAAATAGGTATTTTTTTTAATTTTTAAACGTGCAATTTTGAAAATGTTCCGGGCCTCGCCCAGATCTAGGGATCTACATTTTTATTACGTGAATAGTACTGAAGCTTATCCAGAAAAAATTTGCTTGCCCCCTCTCACATCCACCTCAAAACAGATCCGCCCTGGTCTACTTCACCATTTGTGTAAAACTAAATATCCAACTTATTTATTAAAAATGATCAATGGATGTCATTTTATCCAGATGTACCAGAAGAACCACAAGCCTTTTTTTAATAGGAGAAAGGATAGGAACTCTCAAAGGAAGTAATTATAGCAAGCGAAGAGGTACATTTCAATAAATTTTATTATAAACATTGGAATTATTTCATTTAACACTAATAATAATAAATACATTTATAATATAGTAGAATATATATGGCAAAATTTGGCTTCAATTCATATTACTATAAAAATTGAGCACAAATGAAAAATGAACACAGAAATGTTTATACACATAGTGGAATATGATATTTGGAATATTATCGTAAATATTACACCCATATTTGTTACACATTTTGTGCCCAACGAAATTTCAGTGGTGTACGAAAATTTTGAACATTTACGAGTAATAGAAAAACCTTTACCTACTTTTATAAAAAATTTAAACGTTATAACATTCATAATATGAAAATATCTATATACACAAAAATACCAGTTTTTTGTTTCTATGTAAAGAAAACAATCGGTACCTACATCGATTTGATAAACACGTAATTGCATTGATTTTACATTTGCTAATATTCCTCACTTTACGGGTCGAATTACATAAAATATTTTACGCTACGGCTAAGATAAAATTTAAATTCTCCCTACATTATTTTAGAAAAATAACTATTTGTTCGTGAAATTGAGCACAATATTCCAAATGAGTCAAATAAATATATCCTGCATCTTTTAAGAAAATATGAGTTTTAGTTTTCCTTCGATATTAAACGTAACTTACGAAACGCCTCCATCGGCACGCAAAACTTTTTAACTTTAACAAAATAACCGTACGTAACAGACAGCAAGTGCCGGGAGAGGCATTTCGTATCGAAAAAAAAAAAAATTCCGTAAAACCAAACAAGTTAACACACAAACAAAATATCACAACTATTTTAAAACAAAATAACCGTCAAAGGCTGATTGTTCTGTTAACATTTCAAAATTTTTGCAGAAATTTGAGCAAAAATGGGAAATGCCGATGGTGGTTCTACACACCATTTGTTCCTGTTCTCTAAAAAAAATGAGCTTTGATACATGTAGTATAGTTAAAATCTAGATTTTTTTTTTGTGGTATGTGATGTCACAGAGCCATGCACACCATAGTCAGTCTGTTTCAATCCTTGTAATCTCATTTCAGTCTATCTAGCGCCACAGATTTATTGGTCTCTAAAACATACACCTACTGTTAGAATTATAAGTGTTACCCGTTTTTTACTATTTTTTTAAACGGGGTGGTAGGGAACAAAACTGGAATGGGAAATAATTTTGTAAAAACAGATTGCTTTCGCATGCCTTAACATGACAAACATCAAAAAAAAAAATTTTTTTAAAAGAATTATTTTGGTTATTTTATAAAATACAGGGCGATTTACAACTTATCTAAAAAATTTGGGAATAGATGCATCATAAAAAATTGAGTCAATATCACAAAAAAATTGTTTGTAAAATCCTTAGTTTCTAAGAAAAAAATTATTAAAGTTGTAGTATTTTCAACCCTTACATCGCTGGGCTACTGTAATCACTAACGTCTTCCGCGTTGTGCGCTATGCCATTCCGAATACTGAAATCCGATTTTAGTCTTATCATTGTTGCGATAGTGTTTACATTAGTTTTTCAAGTGTCAAAAATGACTTACGTGTATAGCAACTTGGAGTTGACGGACATCGTTTTAATTTATGGTGCAGCTAGACAAAATGCTTTAGCAACTTCTCATTTGTACGCAGAACGAGTTCCTGGTAGACATGTATCAAATGCAGCTACTTTTACCATGGTAGTGCAACGCGGGCGGGACACGGGAAATTTGCAACCGAATCGTGGTAGATATGCACGGCAAGGGGTTAGTTCGTCAACTGGGCCCAAATGTATTTAACCGTCGATGGACAAAATTTTGAACAGTTGTAACATCAGGTATGTTATTATTTTATTAATTAAAACCACAAATTAATTTTATTAATTAATAATAACAATAGCGTCAAAAGCAATTGAATTTGCTGATATAAAATTTTATTTATTTCGTTCATTTTTGTCCGATCATTTTTTATTACATTTTCTCTCCGTGCCGGTCGCAGACTGCATGCTTTGCCGTAAAGTCAGGTTTTACAGTGGACCAGTTTCCAGTGCAGTGCAGAAGCGTATTTTTAAATTTTTATCAAACTGCCATTTTTTATTTTTTTTTGTACATTCAAAACATTTTTTTTGGATAAGTTCCAAATCACCCTGCATACATAATAAGAATTCATAAAAATATATTTTAAAAATCAGTTCGTTTTAAAAAAAAATTATTCGTTTTTATTAAAGCACTGTGTTTAGTTCGTAAGTCTCGGTATCACGGACCTAGTTTAAGTGAACTACATAATATCAATCCACCTGATGTGATATGACAACACGGCGTTAGGCGAGCAAAAAACAAACTGCCAACTTTAAATTCGGCAAAATGAGAATTGCCCTTTTACTTTACTTTTCAGTTTATCATTTTACGATGTTTGTAATATGGCAGGTAATTTAACGATTTTCTGGGTTAGGTATTAGTTTTTATTGGAAACCAAATAGAACTTGTGTAGTGCAGTTTTGTGTTTTAAGTTTGATTTTACAATAAAACTTATTTTGGTATTTAATAACCTTATAAGTTATTTATTTCTGTCTTTAATGACGTTTCGGTGTGTTTGTGTGTCTTCATTGTTAAATTTCTATGCAACACTATAAAAAAACATGTATACGAATTAAGAAAGATAATATTTGACAACAATGCAAGGTGTAGCTCCCAACTGGTTAGAGCGTGGTTGTTTACAGTTATACAAACTTGTCCAGAAGTGGGATATAAAAATTATGCAAAAAAATGTTAAAAAAAACAAACTTATGATGTGTATTTTGCCCGTTTTCACAGACATCCAGTTGGGACTTGACACATTAGACCTCTCCGTTTAAAATGAGCCTTATGGGGCCTTTTGGCTTTTCTACGATTTCTTATTACCGAGATATGTCGACAAATTTAGTACCCCGACAATTTTACAGACGTATCCACATAAAAAAAATAATTGAAACCTTCTCACTTACCCAGTGCCCGGATAGTAGTAGGGCGGCGGCCTCTCGTATTCAGTCGGAGCTCTTTGATATTGCGGGGGGCCACCGTTAGGAAATTCCTCCCAGTGCCTAAGCAAAAATGTACGCAACACTTGAGCAAAGCGAAAGAGTCGCAGCGGTATTTAAACTTTAGAATTTTCAGAACAAGCAAGTGACGGAGAAGTGTGAGCTAAACGAGTGATATAGAGAGAGAGAGCTATAGCGGACCAGAAAAGAACGAAACTAACGTAAAAAAACTAGTCTTGAACAATTTTAATTTCATCTAATAAGGGTTATATGAATGGAAACGTTTATTCAAGGCAAAAACGATGAATTTTAAATAAAAATTAAAATATAAAAAAATTTAAAAAATCGTGTATTTAAGCTAATGACTAGATTTTTCACAACATTTTTAAATATTCGTCAAAATGCTCCAAACAAAATGTGTAACGGAACATGTCACATTTTGTTTTTCGATTTTTTCTATTGTTAAATTAAAATAGAAACCCTTAAAATCATTCAATCCATTTGGATTAGCTACAAGACTATTTGTTTAATTTCGTGTTAACCCAAACGCGATACTGTATGCTACACAGTGTGCTAGAAGTTTGACTGCCGTAAAATTATAAGAATCCTCAAGTTGATGTGAAGAAGTTTGGTTAATTTAAAGAACCTCAACGTAATTGTGCACAAAATGCTTCTTCACTTTCAATTTGTTAGATTCGTTAATCAATAAAATTGGATAAAGCTGATATCGCGCAATATAACAACAGCGTGACGGAATGACAGTGGTACGCTGCTAGCAGATGATGGAATTGAATCTAAAAAATTTAATTTGATTTAATTTATTTTATTAAGTTCTCTTTAGGAACTGTAAGAAATATCATGTTACATTTCTAGACGATTTAAATATATCGGGAGCCAATAAATACTACTAGACAATTAATAATTCAAGATTTAAGTATCTGAAATTCAGATAAATCTTCAGATTCTGAATACCCGCATACAAACACAGCTGGTCTATGGTCTTAAGGCCGCAAAGATCGAACCGTGATGGTGGCATTCGTCGATTCAAGTACTGACGCCTTGAACCACTTGGCCACCAACGTAACATTAACTTCAAGATCTTTAAATATCAGAGTCGGAGAACACCGGAGAACAGATTATTTGAAAAATAAAAAATATGCAAACATGCATGGCAAAACGGTCACATTATTCAATGGAATACCACAAAAATTTTGGGAAAAGAAAGTAATATGGTAAAAAAAAACTAAGAGTCCATGGAGTGTCTCCAATAACTTTTTAAATTTAGATTAGTCGTTTTCCCCAACGGTAGCTGCCTAAGAAAAGGACTTTCATTGAAGTATCTCAACGCCTTCTTGATACTGGTAGGGTTATTCCAAAGACAGGTGAATGTGAATATGGAAGAACATATTTTAGACGTTGTTGAACCAGTTCAAGAACTGTCAGCTGCAGATTTTTTTCCAACTAAAACTGACCTCAGCCCCCATTTCGTTTTAAGAATTTTAGCAGCGGATCAAGCACGCTTTACTAGAAATTGTGGTCTTAATTTTCGTAATACTCATAACTGAACAAATGAAGATCCACATATTATACAGAGATCAAAATTCCAGCATTGTTTTTAAATTAATCTTTAATTTGGGATAAATAGGGGGAATCTAATCGGACGTTTTATTTGCCGTGCCAGGCAGGTTGGCAGGAGACGCATATATGAATTTCTTAGAAAACATTGTACCAGAACTGCCTGAAGATATACCACTAGACGTAAGAGTAAATAAATGGTCTTTGTACGCACATTACGACATTCAAATAATATTTTTGGAAAATGCTGGATGGGCGGAAACGGCCAGTTCGTACACCAGATCTAAATCCATTAGAATTTTACTTATGGCGACACATGAAGTAGAAGCGGAAGAAGACTTGCAAGAACGGAATATGTTGTTTGTTTTAAACATTTCAAAATTCATTTATATCAAGAAATTCAAAATCGGACCTGCAAGACAATTAATAGTCTTTAAATTCTCTAAAAACTATTAATTTTTACAATAATTGTCCACCTTTGGAATTTTTGTCATTCACTGTAATCTGGCGGACCATTAAGCCAAGCAATTCGACTAGCGCTGTTGCCAAATTGTGATAAAATTCCCCAATGGACGTATTTTAAAAACGTTTAATATTACAACCAGCAATATACTTGTTTATTTACATTTCATCTACCTTTTGATGAAATAACGACAGTCGAATTTCTAACACGCAGTATACAGGGTACAGCAAAAGTACCGGTACGGCAGAATAACCTTGACATTGACCTTGAAGATCATTTCAAGGTCAAACGTGATTTTTCAAATGGGACCCTATACTTTTGACCCCAGAAATGAAAAGAGCGGTAAATTTTAAGTCCAGATATGACCTTGAGTGACCCCTCCCTTTTGACCTTGGGGCCCCCACAAGGTCGAAGTAACAAAAGTACAGGAACGGCAGAATAACTCGGCGGGAGAGCATTTTAAAGAAAAATGTTAAAAAATCAATGTCAAGGTCACCATCGAATAGCCAGGGAGAAATCCTGAAACTTTTGTATATAACATTTTTTTCTAAAATGCTCTCCCGCCGCGCTATTCTGCCGTTCCTGTACTTTTGTTAGTTTGACCTTGTGGGGGCCCCAAGGTCAAACGGGAGGGGTTACTCAAGGTCACATCTTAATATAAAATTTTCCGTTCTTTTCATTTCTGGGCTCAAAAGTATAGGATCCCATTTGAAAAATCGCATTTGACCTTGAAATTATGTTCAATGTCAAGGTCACCATTGGATAGCCAGGGAGAAATCCTGAAACTTTTGAATTTAACATTTTTCTCTAAAATGCTCTCCCGTCGCGCTATTCTGCCGTTCCTGTACTTTTGTTAGTTTGACCTTGTGGGGGCCCCAAGGTCAAACAGGAGGGGTTACTCAAGGTCACATCTTAATATAAAATGTTCCATTCTTTTCATTTCTGGGCTCAAAAGTATAGGGTCCCATTTGAAAAATCGCATTTGACCTTGAAATTATGTTCAATGTCAAGGTCACCATCGGATAGCCAGGGAGAAATCCTGAAACTTTTGAATTTAACATTTTTCTCTAAATTGCTCTCCCTCCGAGTTATTCTGCCGTTCCGATACTTTTGCTAGACCCTGTATATTAAAGCATTAATCTATAATATAAATAAATATCACAAGCTATAATTGCATAAAAAAAATAAATATTTAGGATCCTACGGAATAAAACGGAGCTCTTCCACACTTATAGAAAAAAAAAAGTTAATTACGTACAAGTATTGTTCCATCAAATTTTTACTTAAAAAACACAGTTAATAGATTCATTGCAAGAACTCCATTGTCGCTTTTAAATTATAGACGTGGACAAATAGGAAGGCACAACAAAGCACGCCAACACTAATAGTATATCAAGTGATTATTGTTGGAAGTATCAAACCTGGAAAAAATCGAACGGTAAAGAAAAATCCAGCAAAAAAACTAATATTTTATACTATTGGAAATGTACATACTAAATCTAGTTTCAAGAGAGAATTCTGATCCGTACTAAAATAATGATTAATAAATAGAACGGACTGCATCCTTCCTAGACCTCAGTCCAAGTGAAATTTGAAGGAAACAGTAATTTTTTAAAATACGAGACGAAAATTAGAAAGAGAGAGAAAACACAGGTATCAGGCAATTTTAAATAACTTACTTACTTTGGAGCCATGTCGGAATACCGGGTGTCCGGCGGATGCGAGCCCGTAGCGTGCTCCCGGGACACCACATCGCCGCCCATGTTTTGCGGGCGGTCCTCATAGTACTTGGACTTTTTTCCTTTTTTCTTTCCCCGTTTGCCTCCTCTACTACAAAAATCAAATAATGTAATGCCGTCCGTGACCACATAAAGAAAACGTTAGAAGTTAAATTACGCATCGGGCGAATGGAGAAAAGTGGGTGGAATAGTTAAAATTAAGCGGTTTACTCAATGGATTAGTTCGGAACGAATTCTACTGATCTCTCGTCACTCTTTCAGGAAATTGCGTCAAGCTGAACAAAACATGCAAAGCGGGAAGCTAAACCCTACACAAATTATTGCAAACGTTAACGGAAAATTAGTGCGAGTAAAAAGCTTTACTTGAAAAAAACAAGTTTTATTGAGAGAAAAAAATACAAGAAAGGGAAAACTAATTATATCTCATTAAATTAAATTACGTAGCCCAGCATGCACGGCTTTAGCCAACTTACCCATTCAAGGGAATATTATCGCCGCGATCAGCATACGCGTCATACAAATATTCACTGCAAAACGACACACAAACGTTACATACCAAAAAATTCGCAAATAATTCTACATCGTGCGATGTAGTCGACTGTACAAAACAAATAAAAATAAATACGCTAGGTTACCGCTCGGCACGTGATGCAACGACTGGAACCACAGCTGATAATTTCACTTCCGTTTTTCGAGCAGCGCCCCGAGGATGTCGGTTATCTTGAGAAATACAAGAACTGGGGAAAATTGGGAAATTTGAAGACAAATAGCAAGACGAAAAGAAATTTGGGAGAAACAAAACATCGTCGAATTCCCAAAGTTCGACTTAATTTGTCACATGTGGTATCTCTTAAAATAATCAAGTAAATAAAACTCAAAAATGTAACTTTTTCTTTGAAGAATAATTAATATTCATTCGACAGTGATTTTGGAAAGTTAAAAAATGCCTTGGAAAAATTTCTCATGGGATAAAGAAAACAAATGAATGACGACTTATTTTTCGCCCATCTTTGGAAAATAATAAATTTCACTCAAAACCGTTTGATAATTTCGGAAAGTTAAAAAATATTGCGACATTTTCTGGACAAAAATTTCAACAAGGGATGAATAAGAAAAACAATAAGATGAGTAGTGGATAATTTTTTTCCTCACTTATGGAAAATAATTAATATTAAGAGGGCTCTACAGCAAATAGACAACCAACAATACACTTTTATAGATTTTATTACACAGTTTCTCTAAATATGAATTAAAGCACAAATAACAGACTTTCCCCCATTTTAACACAGATTTTCTATAAAATGAACTTGGTTTGAAACTCAAATTACTTTTTGGTGTAAAGAAATTTGTAATTTACAATGCCAATTACAAATTTCTTTACAACAAAAAGTAAATTGGGTTTCAAACTAACTCCATTTTATAGAAAACATGCGTTAGAATGGAGGAAAGTCTATTATTTGTGCGTTGATTCATATTTAGACAAACTGTGTAATAAAATCTATTAAAACGTGTTGCTGGTTGCCTATTTGCCATAAAGCCCTCTTAACTCGTAAAACCCTTCAGTGATTTTGGGAAGTTAAAAAATTTCTTATGGGATAAAAAAAACAAACGAATGGCGACTTATTTTTTCCTTGTCTGAAAAAACAATTAATTTCCACTCTTAAAACTCTTGAGAACAATTTTGGTTAAAAAATATTGACATTTCCGTGAAAAAATTTCAACTGGGATTAAAAAAACAAAAGAATAACTAGTGGACGATGTTTTCCTCATCTTTGGAAAATAATTAATTTTCATTTGTAAAAAATCCTTTAGTGATTTAATATTAATTTTATATGGAATAAAAAAACAATAATGGAAAACAATTTTCAATCATAAAAGTTAAAAAATATTGTCAATTCCTGGAAAAAATTTCAAATGAGGTAAAAACAAAGAACGACTAGTGAACGACTGTCTTTTCTCATCTTAGAACAATTAGTTTTCATTCGTAAAACACTCAAGAAAGATTTTGGAAATTTAAAAAATTTCTGGAAAAAATTTCTCATGGGATAAATCATAAAAAAAATAATGACTAGTGGACGACTCTTTTTTTCCTCGTCTTTGGAAAACAATAATACATTGTCACCCGTAAATCCCTCGAGATTTTGGAAAATTAAAAAATATAGTGACGTTTCCTGAAAAAAATTTTTCCTGAGTTAAAGAAAAAAAACAAAAGAGTAACTAGTGGATGAATTTTTTTATCTTTGGAAAACAATTAATTTCGCTCGTAAAAATTAGTGGGAACCATTTTTAGAAGTTAAAGATTACTGTGACCGTTCAGAAAAAATCTCTTAAAATTAAACAAAAGCCACAAAAAATTATTATTAATTAAATTATGCTTGGGGGCCCTGACGATATAACCTGTTACATTGTATACTTCCAACGAACCGACAAAGCTGTGCTTCCAGTCACACTTACGAGTGACGTTTCTATTAGATATTAAATATTTTCGTCAAATACTTACGTTTCGACGTATTGCCCGCCGAACTGCTTGTACTTCTGGTAGAGCGAAGCTAATTTCACGGAAACGATGATGGTCGGTATGAACAACACTAGAGACAGCAACAAACTCAGCCAAAATCCATTCTACAAAATAATTAAAACAACAAATAAATCAAATGTGGATAAAATTAAAATAAAATTGTTCGGGTGTTCAATGACCTTTGAAAAATGATATAATAGTTCGATCAAATTGTCAAAAATACCACATTTTTTTGCCAAAAAATAGTTCACTAATTGAAAATATGTGAAAATTAGGAAAAATTCCGTAGAATTCAATGAACTACTTTACCCCACCTGAATTTTTGGGCATCATTTTCAAAATGACGTCCAAAGTTCGCAAAAAACAGTTTTTTTTCATTTATAAAAAAAAACTAAACAATTTAGAAAAAAATGTTTCAAACAAAAGTTGTAGGAATTTTTAATACGGATTGAATAAGCCCAAACCGGTTTTGATCGATAAATAATTTAATTAGTTATTGCAAAAAAAAAACCATAAAAACTGCAATTTTTTTCAAATAGCTGTAACTCTTTCAAAAATAAATATTTTTTTATGAAACTTGGTGAAAGGATAGCTCTTTGTGAGCAAAATAAATTTTCTCACAATTTTTTCAAAATTGAAAAATATTTTATTGTTTTTGCAAAAATCGAGTTCTTTGAAAAAAAGCGTTTTTGTAAAATCCCTATAATTCATAGGCCACCACATCTTTAGGACGGGGTTGGGCTTAAAATTTTCTTTAATAATAACACTATGTGCAAATATTGCGCGAGCCTCAAATCAATTTCAAATATCGCAAAAAAACAATGAAAAAATCGTTTTTTTTGCATCCACATGTTTACTATGAATTTTTTTTCAACCCCTGTTGAGACTTTTTTTTTAATTCGTGAAAAAACGTCAACTTTCCAATGGCAGTATCGACATTTTAATACGAATTGAAATCAAAAAGTTAATCAGTTTTATGGCCCAGAAAAAAAAAATTTTCTATCTTTTTTTGCGATATTTGAAAACGATTTGAGGCTGGCGCAATATTTGCACATAATAGTGTAATTATTAAAGAAAATTTTAAGCCCAACCCCGTTCCTAAAGATGTGGCGGCCTATGCAATATGGGGATTTTACAAACAAGCTTTTTTTTTCGAAAAACTCGATTTTTGCAAAAACTATAAAATATTTTTCAATTTTGAAAAAATCATTTTATTTTGCTCACAAAGAGCTATCCTTTCACCAAGTTTCATAAAAAAATATTTATTTTTGAGAGCTGAGAGTATTTGAAAAAAATTGCGATTTTTAGCAGTTTTTTTGCAATAATTAATTTATTTATTTATCGATCAAAACCGGTTTGGGATTATTCGATCCGTATTAAAAATTCCTACGACTTTTGTTTCAAACATTTTTTTCTAAAATGTTTTTTTTATAAATGTAAAAAACTGTTTTTTTGCAAACTTTGGACGCCATTTTGAAAATGAAGCCTAAAAATTCAGGTGAGGTAAAGTAATTCATTGAATTCTAGGGAATTTTTCCTAATTTTTACAAATTTTCAATTTCTGAATTATTTTTTGGCACCTGAAAAAGTAATTTGATTGGACTATAAGCGGAATACGGTAGACACAAGGTATACAGTTACTAATCGACAAAACGTAACCAACAGATTCTGCGATGGAAATTAATAAAGTTTTGTGGAAAAATACAGTGGCATTACGTTGTCGGCTTACGAATGAGACGATTTGTTATTTTCACGAACGGTGTTTTTCTTATTAGTTTCATTAATATCTCAAGTATATACGAACGAAATATGGTGATCTACGCGAATAGTGAAATGGTAGATATGTTAAAAGTTAAAAAGATATGTTATGTGCAAGAAATATCCCAAATGAGTTAAGTCGATAAATTGGCAAAAACCAACAAAGTTTCTGGGGTATCATCTAAAACGACGCTTATATATGATCGCACTTACCCACGGTAAAATGATTTTGTCGCAAGCGGCAGTGAGAGTGGCGTTTATGGCCGCATTCATCGGTCCGCACTGTCCAAACTCTTCCTTAATAACGTAGGTCACTCGGTCCAAAAAACTGTCGACTTGGTTGAGCACCATGTTCCCAAACTCCTTGGCCACCTGAAAAAGATCGCTTTTTTAATAAAAAAAAAAAAAAATAGTTTCAAATCAGGCAATCCTGGTGGCCGCTTCGAGGGGCCCCGCTTACATGTCAAGTTTCCTTTAGGGCTGGTTCATACTGAAGCAAATGAAAATATATTTCTGTAAAGTCACTAAAATAATTCATGTAGAAATGAAGTATTGGAGAAAATTTCAATTATATATTAAAAAACGGTAAACTTTTAGAAGAAATGAAAAGAAATTTAGTAATGTTTGTTTATACAAGGTGTGCCGAATACAATTATTAATTTCGAACAAAAGTATCAGCTTTCGAGGGGGTCAAATTATGAATTTGACCTTGAAGTGAATTATCAAGGTCATTTCAAGGTCAACCTTTATTTTTCAAATGTAAAACCCATATTTTTTATTGCAGATTCATATTCTGCGGGAAAAAATACGTAACTTTTGTATGAATCATTATTTTGAAAATGCTTTGTTCTTCCATCAGAGTGCCGTATATTTAATGTTCCATTTTAAGTCTCAGGCTAATATCTCAAGAAATAAGCAGGATGGTGAAAAATATTTCCAACAAAAGTCGTCAGGCCTCGGGGGGATCAAATTACCTTAATCTTTCAAGGTCGACCTTGATTTTTTTAATGGAAACCCATATTTTCATTACAGGAAACCTGTTCAAGAAAAATATTTGCATGTAAAAGTTACATATTTTATCCTGCAGAACACGAAACTGTAATGAAAATATGGGTTTCATTTAAAAAATAAAGTTGACCTTGAAATGACCTTGATAATTGACTCCAAAGTTAATTTCAAGGTCACGATAATTTTATCGCCCCGAAACCAGACAACTTTTGTTGGAAATATTTTTCACAGAATACAAATCTGCAATAAAAAATATGGGTTTCCATTTAAAAAATCAAGGCTGACCTTGAAATGACCTTGATAATCGACTTCAAGGTCAAATTCAAGGTCACCATAATTTAACTCCCTCGAAACTTTTGTTTGAAATATTTTTTGTAGCAGTTATTTTTATGTGTTGGTCTTTGTCAAAGGTGATGTTAGAACAGCAAGAATACGCGTTCAAATACCTTTTGCAAAATATCGGCTCCTTCCTTCCTCAAAACTGTTTGCGCTTCTTGAATCTCATTCAGCAGCTTGTCTATCGCCTCCGAAAAACTGCTCGAGTTCATCTTCAGGTCCGTGTCCAGCTGCTTGGATATATCCTGAAAAAGGATCTCACTCAAACGTGACGGCTAAAAAACGGGTTACGGAAATACTAACGATGACTTTGTTGGCCAGCTCCTTCATGGGCTGCAGCAGCTTCTCGTCGTACGTGTTTATATGCAGAATACTGAGCTGCACCTCGGTCTTCACGTCGTCTAAATCGCCTTGATCTTGAATGTTAACGACGAGCTCCCCCAGCTTCTTGGAGATCTCGTTGAGGCTCAGGTTGGTGAAGTTCTGCTTCAACTGAAACAAACGGCATGTACAAACGCCACGTTACGTTTCCTACACTCCGCTCACCTCGTCCTGGAACTGGTCGAAATTGATGCTGGGATCGAAGTCCTTCAGATCTTCCAGAGTCCTCAAATTTTCCGGACTCAAGATCTCGAAATCCTCGTCAAGAATACCGTTCAGATGCGAGTACATCTGATCCAGGAAGTTCGATATGTCGAACTTATTGCTGATGGTGTCGACGTCGAACTGCGACCTCAAATTCAGGACGTTGTAGATGCTCTCGTTCTGGTAGCAGTTGATTAAACTAGTCTTGAAAGAAAAGTCTTTGAGGCTCGAGACCTGCGTCAGGTATTCGTCCAACAGGTTCATGATTTTGGAATCGCCGGGGTTCCTCAATGGATAGCAGACGACCCTGTCCGACGATAGGCCCGTCCCGAACATAAGAAGGGTTACCGCGGCCAGTACTAGGCCGAAAATGAACATCAACATGACAGCGCTAAAAATGAAATTGCAGATTTACAAAACACGTCCCTCAACTCTGAAATACATTTAAAAAAAAATTTAGTCACTGTTTTTCTTCCACAAAGTTTTCCAGTTGAGGCGTGTCAGTGTGTGTCATAAGCGTACAAGTGGGAGACATGTTATTTTCACATTTTCATTATTGTAATAAGTTGCGTTAACACGGAATCATTTGCCAGTAGCCAATCTGGTAGTCGTAAATGACCAAACTTGATATAATCCAGGGAATTCAAGCACGAAACACAGATATGACCGTGACTGATGCCAAGGAAATGTGCAGTGCAGTAAAAGTGTCTCTTGGAAGTGTTTATTATGTGTTAAAAAGTGATGAATGTGTAAAAAAGCCAAAAAACTATAACTCATGCGACATATGTTATCCGTAGTATTTTTGCCTCCTGATCACGAATCCGATGACAGAATTGAGCTATCACATCACAGGAATTTCCTAACCTCAAAAAGCAGGTCAAAAATAGTAAAAATTCACGAAAAATACAAACAACTTTTTTTGCTATATTCAAACGTTCATGTATATGGTTAAGACCCCACCGAACGTGAATCCGCTGTCAGAATTGATAGTTCTTTTTCTAACCTCAAAAAAACTGGTCAATTAAGGTCCGATATCAATTTTCAAAAAATAACAGTAACGCCAAATTTGGTATACGGGGGTTTTCGGGGTCGCTGATCACGGATCCGAGGTCAATTTTACAAAATTCAAGATGTCGGATCCAAGGTGGCCGTTCGAATTTTCAAAAAAATAACAGTTTCGCGCTGAATAAGGGAGTTTTCGGGGTCACGAACCTGAGATCAGGTTTACAAAATTCGTTTTTAAAAATTTAATCAATTACCTATGTACTTTATTACCTGAAATGAGGCAGAAAACCCATGAATAGATCTGCTTTTACAGAAAAAAGAACAAGTTAGATATAGCCGAAAAAAAGAACATGATTGGGTACTCAGGTTATAAACAAAAATATTACAAAACGAATTTCGCAATTCTGACCTCGAATACGTAATCAGCGACCCTGAAAATTCCCGTATACCAAACTTGGTGCGAATCTGTTATTTTTTGAAAATTTGGTCAGCCATCTTGGATCCGCCATCTTGAATTTTGCAAATTTAACATCGGATAAGCGACCCCGAAAACTCCCGTATACTAAATTTGGCACGAATATGTTAATTTTTTAAAATGCGTGGTGATATCTAACCCTAATTAACTCGTTTTTTTTAGGTTAGAATAAGAACCATCAATCCTGACAGCGGATTCACGTTCGACTGAGTCTTAACCATATAGATGAACATTTGAATATAGAAAAAAAAATTTGTTGTATTTTTTGTAGTTTTTTCGTGAATTTTTGCTAATTTTGACCTGCTTTTTCAGGTTAGGAAATTCCTGTGATGTGATAGCTCAATTCTATCACCGGATTCGTGATCGAGAGGCAAAAATACTACGGATAACATATCGAGGGCATCATATCAGAAGGGCGTAAGAACCACTATAGTCGGTTTTGGGTTTTTAGGGCGTATGACCTCATTTAATCAATTCGCTTAATATATCAGAAGGGCGTATATATTCATAAACATCGACACTCTATTCTAACGCATTTTACTTAGGCGTATGAACCAATTTTGCAAAACTATATCAGAATGGCGTATGCCTGTAAAATTTCAGATTTGGTTCATACGCCCTTCTGATTTGACGCCCTCGATATGTCGCATGAAAAGTACAGACAACATTTTTTTTGTGTGGCAGTGTAATTTGAATTAACTTTACTTGAAAAGGACTTCTAAAGATTTCACATGAACAGATTCTCGCATCCACTTCATTATCGTTTAATGTCGCCACTTACCATATGAGAAACTGGCTGCCGGCGCCTTTGTTGCAACAATTGTCGTTGTACCTGTCGGGTCTCTTCCCGCAAATACCGCATATGAGACCGAGAGCGATACAGATCGTCACCAGCAACAAGATGCAACTGATCGCCAAGCCCCCGTAGTATCTATATTGGCCGTAGTCCCTGATATAATTGTTTAAATCACGAATCACGGGATCGATCGAACCACCGATCTGATCTTGAACGTCCGATATCACGCTGGTTATGTTGTCCAGGTTATTCTTGATCGTAACTCCTGAAAACCACAAACAATTCATTTTTTTTTTAAATAAACATGGAGACGTACGGAGAAATATTTACCTGCTTCGTTAACCTTCTCTTTCGCACTGCTCAAAGTGTCGTCCAATCTCTCGCTGATTTGTTGCTCAATATTCCTCAATTTTTCGTGTCCCTCTTTGGCCGCACTCTCTATTTGCGTCAGATTTAACTCGTTTATACGGTTTATTGTCGGCGACACATCTGGCAGCTAAAAATTTAAAAACAGTTTCTTTTTACTTTTACTATCAATTATCAATCAAGAAAAACTACCTAACATACAGATTGTCAATGATATACTCTGTCTGATTCTAATTGTAAGTCACGAAACATAAACGTGTGTTCGAAAATGCTTCGTTTTCGAGATACAGGGTGTTGAAATAATAATATCACATTCTCTATTTGTGTCAATCCGTAAAATCTGTAATCTGTAATTTCGAAAATAATCAACTTCTCAATTATAATTTGACAATTTTGAACATCTTAAGGCAAATTTGGTGTTACCTAAATTTGCCTACTTTACTAGGTTCTATGTTAAAAAGAAAACTTCAACTGAAAAAACACCCTGTCCATCGATCGAATATAAGAAAAATTAAAATACGTCAAACACATTTTCGATAACACACACCAACAAAATTTTAAACTAGAAACCAGATCTATTTTTCCGAAGCTTTTGCCGTTCTGAATTCAAATCCGACGTCACAATTAGGTTTTAGAGATATTTTAACCTAAAACTGCGAAAAACTCGGTTTCTCGCAATATTTGAGGTTATGTTATATCACGAGGTAATTTTTCCCATAACACCCGTTGTGACATCTGAAAATACTACTCTTCCCCTTCAAAATCCATTTAGAATAATTTGAAATTCTATTTTCTTCCCCGAAAAACCGTTTTTTGAAATTGATTATTTTGGCATATTCGTCGATATCGGGAAATTGAGGGAAGACCCAAAAAAAAAAAGAATCAAATCAAACACCTAAATTCCCGCTGGTACTTCAGACCTTTCGGCGTCGCTGATTACGAATCTGAAGTCAAAATTACAAAATTCAAAATATCAATTCCAATATGGCGGATGCAAAACAAAGATGCCATTTTGAATTTTGTAATTTTGACTTCAGATTCGTAATCAGCGACACCGTAGAGTCTGAAGTACCAGCGGGAATTTAGGTGTTTGTAATTGATTGTTCCCTCTTTTTGAGTTTTCATTTGATGCCACTCATTTTCCAAATATTGACGAATATGCCAAACTAATCAATTTCAACAGGCGATTCCTTGGAGGAAAGGAGATATTCGAATGAATCAAAACAGATTTTGAAGAACAAGAGCAGTACTTTTAGTTGCCACAACCAGTTTTATGGACAAAAATTACCCCATGGTGTAACATAACCTCAAATATAGTGAAAAAAAACCCGTCTTTTTACATTTTTAGGTCAGGATATCTCCGATAAATCCTGATGTTGTGGAGCTATTCTGATTCAACATATCGTTCCATTATTAAACTTTGAACTATGTAAACTTCTACGCCATCTACGTTTTTTTTTCTGGCATGCTGTAATTCACAATCAAACAGTAGATGGCATTGTAGCATAGCAAGCAATTCGTTAACTTACCCTGGGAAAATATCGATCAACGTACTGCATGTAAGAGAAACACATGGAGGATTACCATTTTTTTTTTTTGACTCGTTACAATTTTGTAAGAAAACGTGCAACGAAGGCTTTAATAATACCGACTGCAAAATCTTACCCTGTTAAAATCTATGTTCGTCTGGAGTTGACTGATGTTGCTTTTGATATTCTTGCACTCGACGATATTGCACTTCTCCAGGGTGATCAATAGGTCCCTCTTCACTTTTCGCATCGCTGCAAGAAAAAGCACATTCCGGTAATGGAACTGAAGGCAGCAAATTTATATATATATATTTATATATATAATGCATTCGTATTTCTATCGCTCAAATTCGATAATAGTGCAGTCGTTGAAGCTTATCACCTCCGAATTCTTTGAATCTGAACCGATCGACTTGAAATTTAGCAGATAGTTAGAGAAAAGGTCAATGAACGTCAGTGACATAGCGCCGATTGAAGCTTCCACCCTGTTGGGGGTTGACACCCCTTCTCGGGGGTGGAAATTTTTTTATTCAAAAATAACGCTGGTAATCGATAGAGAATCAAATTTTGAGCAAAAAATATTCGAAGAATTTTATCGGGAAATCAATAGTTTTTTAGTTACACACGATTGAAAACGGAATTTAGAGTGAAAAAAAAAAACACTTTTTCAAAGTATTTTTCGCTAATAACTCAAAAACTACGCATTTTATTAAAAAAAGTGTAATGAACAAATATGTAGCTTATAAATAAACAAAGAAAATCGTTTTTTAAAAAGTGTTGTACGTCCTAAACAAAGCGAAATATGGTTAGTGGAAGGGGACTTGTTTTGGGGGGAATACTCAAATCGATTTATTCAACGTCAAATAACGGAAAAAGGATTAATTTTACATGTATAACGCTCCTGGAGTTTTTTGTAGTACTCAAAAAGACCTTCAAAATGAGCACTTATAAAAGTTAATTAGAGCAAAATTGAAGGAGTTGTCGTCAAAAACAGATGGGTTGCTCATATTTTTTAAGGAAAAATGAGCAGTAAACGCTGTACCATTTCCATCAGAATTAAAATTAATCGTAGACCCTTTACAATCAGTTTTGTTTTAGTGTTTTTCATACAATCCTGAAGTTAGACAGGTTTAGAATGCGTATTTTTTTAATAATGTACGGTAAAAGTTGAAAACGTATTTTTCGTTATTCAAAAAAAAATTGCCTTATTTATATAATAACTCTGAAACTATGAAAGATACGTAAAAAATTATAGACAACAAAAATGTAGCTTTTTTTTCAACAAATATTTTGCTTTTTTTTTAATTCCTATAGCATAAAAAATAAAAAGAGATATCGCCGCTTGAAGTATCCATTTTAGTGAAAAAACGATCTGTCTCGAGCCCTTCGATCCTTTCCCTTTAAAAAATGAAAGACTAAAAAGGTTTTATGTGCAAACGATCTTACAGCTTTTTTGTAGGATACTATAGCTTCAAAATTAACCGAGTTATGGTAAAAAAACAATGTCATTTTTTCGGAGCAAAATAGGCTTTCTTAATTTTTAAGCAAAATGTTAGAATTCAAGTGCGCGTCAGCGTGTATAAAAGTTTATATGCAGCATAATAAAAATATTTTACATTAATATTGGTAAAAGGGTAGTTTATAAGAGTTGAAAATGGCAAAAGTAAAATATTCTTTCATCAACAATATAAGGCAATTTTTATTTTAAATTATTGCACAATTATATCATTCCAAGATTTATAACGTAATTTTTTATCATTTTTTTAGCACAGGGGTGATTTATAAGGGTTGAAAAGTGTTATGAGATACAAATTCTTTCATAAGCAATGAGGAAATTTTTATTTTAAATAATTGCACCATTAAAGCATTCCAAGCTTTTAAAAGCTAATTTTTATCATTTTTGTCAATACAGGGGTGGTTTTTAGGGGTTGAAAGGGAAAAATTCTTTTTTCTACAAAACTGTTAAAAGTGGGCTTTTTAATTGTCATTTTTGATGTTTAAAATGTCATTTTTTGACACGCGTGTTAAAAGTAAGTTATTTTTAACACTAGTGTCAAAAAATGACATTTTTAACATCAAAAATGACAATTAAAAAGCTCACTTTTAACAGTTTTGTAGAAAAAATAGTGTATGATATACGTGTTAAAAGTGATTTTATTTTGTTCGTGAAGTTAAAAAACTCGCTACGCTCGTTTTTTAATCATCTTCACTCACAAAATAAAGTCTTACTTTTAACACGTATATCATAAATAGCTATTATTAGCTGTAAGGTAACTTTTATTTTAAATAATTGCACGATTTAATCATTCCAAATCTTTAAAATGTAATTTTTTATCATTATTTTTTGCATAGGGTTAGTTTGTAAGGGTTAAATAAAGGGTCGAAAAGATCAAATATATCATAAAACATGTTCGAGAACATGGAACATTATTTAATTTTTGTGCTTGAACAAGATTTTTATCAATAAAATGCTTAAAACTTAATTTTTTCAATTTTTTTCACTTAGGGATAGTTTTTACCCCTAAAAAACGAAAAGCGTCAATCGGGCTTATGTCACTTTTGAACCTGAGCCTAAGATGAGCCTTATTCTAAATTTTCATGTAAATCAATGCAGTTTCAAAGAATTCGGAGGTTACAGCTGATTTTCACCTTCAATGACTGTACTATAACTCAAAAAAGTAAAGTTAAACCGTTTCCTAATTTTTTTTTCGGGGTGGGGGTCAGTTAATTGTTGAACTGATGTGACATGACAACAAGGCGGTGGGCGGGCAAAAAACAAATGGCAAACGTTAATTGGCTGAAATGACGATAGCCGAATATGTCATCGTTTCATTTTATAAAGTTTATTTTAGTTTTCAGTTTATCGGTTTGTAATATAGTAAATAATTATGCAAATTTCTGCATGAAGTATTAGTTTTTACAGAAATCTAAATTAAATTTGTATAATGCTATGTTGTCTTTTATTTCATTATTTAATGACGTTCCGTGTGTTTGTGCGTCTTCATTGTAAAATTTCTGTGTGACACTAAAAAAACACAACTCTACAAGCAAAAAGATGATTTTTTTTTACTTTTTCCGTTGTCATTCCTCTTCTCTATCCCTGGAAAATGTACCTATATCCGTTTATCAACAGTCGTTCCCGTCAATTAATTGTAACGGGAATGGCAATGGAGAAAGTATTATAAACGGGCCTTAAGAGCACTTACCGTCATTTAACTGGGAAGCAGACGCTCTAAGAGTGTTCGTGTCAGTTTTCAGTGTCTCCAGGGACTTTTGAATCACGGGCATATTGCGTACGAAGGCGTACAGGTCCATCATGGCAGTGGCGTTGCTCCAAATCTTCAGCTGGTCCATGACATACTCGCTGCTCTCTGTAAATCAACAATTTTATGCACGATCATGACAATAAGAGGTTTCCAGGCTAAAATTTTGAAGATATTCTAAATTACGAAACTAGGAAATGCTCGTTTTGTAAAGAACAAAACTGTCACTCACTCACAGAAAACTTACTGTTCATGGTGTTACTGAAAACTTCGGAAAACTCTTGGTAATTCGTAACCAGCAAATGTCTCGCCTGATCCTTTGTACTATCGAGATATGTGTCGGTGTCCAGTCTGGCATTCTGTAGGTGTTTGGGCAACCCATCGACACCGTCTTGAAGCTGTTGGTTACTCGAAAACGCACACACTACACAAAACCTGCGACAAATAGAAGTAATCGTTATTTATAGAACCACTAGAAGCAATCGAGTCCCGTGAGTCTACTTGTCGCCATTTAGATTTGCTTAAGATGAATTTAGCAGGCGTTCCAACATGCCTCAGATCAATTTACTAATTATTTTTCAAAATTGACTAAGAAGCTAATCTTTAACTTACAGTAAGGCCGTGCCCAGGATGATCAGCAGGGTGCCCTGCAGGATCTTCTTGCAGAGGTCCCGTTTCTTGTCGCAGGGCTGTGACCTGGCGCCGCAATTGCCACAGCACCTGCAGCAGCAGAAGAATAGGCCGCACGTCGGTATCAGTATAGCCAGGAAGACCAGGATGGCGACGACCAACAGGACACCCCAGTAGTACTTCAGGATTTCCGAGATCTGGGCGTCAGTTTGGAAGTTTATGTTCCCGTTCTTTACAGTGACCAAACCTGAAACCAAATCAAATAGAGTTATAAAAAATTATGTACTTACTTTCAAATGTTTCATTAACTAAAACCAGAATTAGAAAATAGAAATGTTCGCCAATTGCCTATTAAAACAAAATGTTTACATTTTCTAATCCTTCTTGAAGATTACAGAGTAAAAATATTGTAACTGTAATGGTGCAATGATTCAGGGTTTCAAACAAAACTGAAAAA
Source organism: Anoplophora glabripennis (assembly GCF_000390285.2). Lineage (NCBI taxonomy): Eukaryota > Metazoa > Arthropoda > Insecta > Coleoptera > Cerambycidae > Anoplophora > Anoplophora glabripennis. The sequence goes on along the minus strand of NW_019417362.1, from coordinate 134,553 downwards.
ATTCATTATCTGAAAACTGTTAAAAAAAAAACAACGTTGGAATATAGTAATTTATATGCCAGTCAATTATGTTTAAAAACTTTTACATTTTCTATCCATTCCAGAAGTAACTTTGTATTTTAGAGTATTTTCATGACCCAGTGATTAAATTGAAGGTAATTTGTTTGGGAATGGGGTCAGTTTTAAAAAAAAAACAGTTTATTGGTTAGTTGACGTTTCGGCTATATTTAAGCCTTCTTCAGGACACTAAAATAATTACAATAAATAAACATACACATCATTATACATATTGACTATTAGGATTAAAAACAGATTAAAATTCAATGATATTACAATGATGAAGGATCAAGAACCAATCACAAGGAAACGTTTACGAAAATATAATAACAAATTTATCGGGTACTTACATCCAAAAAAGGTTTTCCGTGTAACAAATAATCTAAATAATGGGGAGTAAAATAGTCTCTGTCAACAAACGCAGCGATATAGATAATTTACAAACATCGTATTTTAATCTTATAGACAGAAGTAAGAGACACAGACAGTTAACAACAATATTGAATGGTTTTTTGTCTTGGCCCCCTTTTTTCTGTTCCACACTTAAATCCTCTAATATGTTTCATTCATAGATATTTTAATCAACATCGAGTAATGTACTATTTTGATACAGCAACATACTACCTATTTTACTCCCCATTATTTAGATTATTTGTTACACGGAAAACCTTTTTTGGATGTAAGTACCCGATAAATTTATTATTATATTTTCGTAAACGTTTCCTTGTGATTGGTTCTTGATTCTTCATCATTGTAATATCATTGAATTTTAATCTGTTTTTAATCCTAATAGTCAATATGTATAATGATGTGTATGTTTATTTATTGTAATTATTTTAGTGTCCTGAAGAAGGCTTAAATATAGCCGAAACGTCGACTAACCAATAAACTGTTTTTTTTAAAAAAACTGACCCCATTCCCAAACAAATTACCTTCAATAACTTTGTATTGTTTATTCAAATTCAAAAATTCCTAAATTAGTTTTGATATTTATATAAAAACTGAGTGAAAAAATTGTCACTTGGAGGATCAATAGATTTTTGAAAGCTAATAAATATCAGACTATTATTGCATTGCAAGCATTTTCTCTGAAATTTATATAAAAAAATATATACATTTTATATATTTTTAAATACTTTTAAAATATTAAAATATTTCATGAGTACTAAAATTAAAAAACTGCCATCAGTTATACAGCGTGTCCTAGATTAACGTGAACAACGGTGCTAATTCACCTATATTCAAAAAATTTCTGAATTTTGTAAATAACTCGCATACATATTATACGATTTTGATTATTTTTGGAATGTAGACTTTTGCTTTCAGGCTACACATTCAGGGGTTATACAGTGTTTTTTAAAACTTAAAATTCCTACAAAATTGATGTATGGTGATAATATCCGTTCATAACGTTTTCCTCTTTCGGGCAATAATGACAGCTATTTTTTATTTAATAGGGCTACTTGTAGAATTTTCATTAAATGAGCGGTTTGGGTACAAAAAAATCCTTTTTAAATATCTACATTATCTTGCCACCCATATTACAATACTTAACAAAGTGCTAGTAGTCACTGATTTTGTAGGTTGGCTGTAATTTCGGTTTGATCTTTGTCATTGTACCTGCCAATTTTTAATGAATGTTTACTACGATGAGATATATCACATGTTACTTAATTTTTCCATATGGATACACAACATTATGACGAATTAGAGTTATTTACAACGTGCCTAATTTTATTGAAATAATTCGTAAAAACAAACAAATATAATAAAAAATGCTGGATAAAAGTAACAAAGTTGATGTTATTAAATTTAGTACGACTTACTATAAAAACTGTTCAAAATGGCCATCATTGTTTCTACAGAGATAAATTCGGTGAAGAATGTTAAAGGACACCCTTTGCAGTTCTTAAAAACATTTATGGCATTTTAGATAAGCCTCCACAAGTCTTCAGTGTTTGATGTGGAAGCATACTGTTGTTTTCAAAATGACTTAAAGATCTACAAAATCAGAGCCTACTAGCACTGTATACATTTAAAAAATATTTTTTGTACCCAAACCGTTCATTTAATTAAAATTCTACAAGAGGCCCAAAAACATCCAACTGGTATCACCTATCAAATAAAAATAGTTGTTTTTATTGCTCGAAGGAGGAAAAAGTTATGAATGGATATTATCACCATACATCACATCAATTTTGTAGGAGTTGTAAGTTTTAAAAAACACTCTGTATAACACCAAAATGTGTAGAGTGAAATCAAAAGTCCACACCCCAAAAATAATCAAAATCGAATAATACGTACCTATTCGAGTTATTTACAAAATTCAAAAAATTTTCACGAACTTTGTGGCCATTTAGCGGCCAAACGAAGCGATTTCGGATATAGGTGAATTAGCATAAATCTGCCAATTTTGAGTCCACGAATCTGTGGTTTCCCGTTGTACACGTTATTCTGGGACACCCTGTATAACAAAAAAAGATACCCAAGTTTTACAAAAAGAGCAATATGTACTTCATATAAATAACTTCAATTCTGATATTTGATTTACATTTGTTTGAAAACTAAAACATGTATTTTTTTAAGATCGCAGGAACGACTACAACAGATATAGTGCAGTTTTCCTTTGATTTATTTGTTTTTTTTTTCAGTAATTGGAAATCTTTGCTTAGGCAAAAATTATTTCACAACCCAGCCTTGACTGACACTTATTCCAAAATACCCAATTAAACTACAGGGAAATTATTTCCAAGATAGTACTAATCATCAAAGTCAATTTAAAACTGAATTACCATTATTTACAACAATTGATTTAACCTCATCATAATAATGCACACGAAAAACATAAGCAGACACATTTCTATGCAGCAGCTTTTATCAAAATAACGGTGACATTCTATTCGGCTAAAGCTGAAGCCATTTTTAACGTGACATTTACAAGTAACGCTCGAGGTTTTTTCGGTGCTTCCATAACGCGACATTGACATTCACATATCGCGGGAATAACGCAATTTTATGATGAGCAAGCGACGTTACGGTTGAAGAACACGACAACGTTGTTACCGCTAATGTAATGACATGGTAGAGTTAAAAGCCAAGGCTGATGACACCCTTGGACGTGGATATTAACGTCGCTTTTCGCCAAAAAAAATTGCCAACGCCCAATCCCATTTGTTCACTTTGAAGGAAAAATTAAAGCCAGCCTTTAACGGCTTTAGATCAGAAAAAATTGTTACCTCCTTATTTTTCCTGTTCGGAAAAGTACGCTGATAGAAAAGAACGAAATTGCAATGCGAGTCACCGGTACATAACCATTAAAAAAATCATGTTATCTGCCTTGGGTCTTAGGACGAGTTTTTTTGTCAATAATTTGAGGTTTGCTTGTTCCTAATATCTAGCTTTTTTTCAAACCCCGTCCACTTTGCTTCGAGACAAATCTATTTGTTGTTCTATATTTAACGATTCTCGGAACCCTCCAAAATGATACGCCCATGGAATCACATTCTCCACGCAACTACTTGTCTAGATTTGCCGGTTCAATGCCTACTTTTTTGACACTGGAGTATAAGAGGGCTCATTAGCAAATCGGCAAACAGCAATACAAACACCAGCTAGCTATAAAAATGTATTGCTGGCTATTTGCTATAGAGCCCTCATAAGCAAGCATATTAAATTTCACAGCCTAACAGAAAAAATAAGAGGACGCGCCAGCCTTAACTGGCTCTCCTCCCTGTATACGCCGTTGTGAAAGAAATAAAAACATTAAAAATAAACGACGGGCAGTTTTGAAATAATTACACGAGTATGACGTCAAAATGTAATCCAAATTATTTTTGCTACAATAAATCTCGACACAACTGGCCTGATTCCTTTTCGTAATACCAAATTATGAGAGTTTTACTAGGCAATCACGGTTATCGGCTTTTTTTTATCTGCGACACTGTAATAACAGGCCTTTAACGACACAGTTTATGTCTTTACGTATACAGAGTCATTCACGCAACAGTACATTTTTTACGTTTCTATCTAGTAAAAAATTATAAGGACGAAAGTTGTAGGGAATATTGTTGCGATATCAAAGAAATATATAATTATAAAAATACAATTGACTGTTGTAGCATTTCGAAGATATAAATCAAAGTTTTGTTTTATTGAATTGAACACCCTATATATTTGTCGTTTTGTCGATTTCTCTCAATATACGTGGCCCTGGCTCCATAGCAATCTTGATTGTATCCACTGTGGGCGGTTAACAAAAAATAAAGCAAAATGTTGTGACATTTATACAGGGTGGTCACTTGTAAGGGTACACTATTAGTATCTCCCGAATTAGAATATTAATCAACCCTGTATGATTAAATTACAAGAAAGTTGCATAATTTCTTGCCAATTCGAATTGTGAAAAAAAAAAAATGCAGATAAAGTTGCACCGTTTCTCAAATATCCTGAAAAAAACTGAAAACTGTTTTTTTTATTTTTTCCATATCTTTTTTGTTATCGAAACTAGAGTTTTGAAAATTGGTACGTAATAAGGCCATACGCTCTATTTGCTGGACCATTAAAACATTTAGGCTTCCTAGATCCTTGTTTTCAAGGCCAACTTTTTATTTTCTTATGCATACCATACCGGATTTTATTCGTTAGAAGAAGCATTAAATTTCGAATTCAACGATGTATGTAGAATATTTGGGGAAGAGGTTTTACTAAAGGTCAAAAAACGCCAACTTCATGATTTATTTAAATTAAACGTAGATGCGAAAAAACCAAGGACATTTAAATAAAGGGGACTAGGCATGTCACAGTATATCTCATATGTTGGGTGAAGCTAGGCAAGGGGAAAGCAGAGGGCTTTATTTTCATCCAACTGATGCGGGCGATTGCATCTCCAATGTCGTACGTTTTGGAAGGGTCAAAATAAAATATTTAATTATAAATTCTTGGAATCCCAGTAACTGTTACAATTTCTTTCTTGTTGCACCATCCCCAGACATCCTAAAAACATTCACATTTCACTTTTAAAATACTGAGGCAAACTTTTAGTGAGACATAAAAATATATTCCCAAAGGAGAACATCAATATTGTTGAATGAATGCAACTTTCAGTTGATTGCATCTTCGGTATTTTTATGTATAATAGAACATACCACCATATTTTTGCTGTTGTATTTATTCAGTCTTTTTGTTCGTGCATTTAGTAAAATTGTAAATATATTTTTGAAAAGGTTTTTGTCGTAGAGGAAATTAAAAATGATGAATGATTGTTATATTGGGTATAAGGGATTGAAATACCTATAAATCTATTAAATATAAATAATGTCTGTAACTTATTTGTGGTGCAGCATTTTCCTTTGATTCGGGCGATTTATTGATTTTAATGGCCAAACATGGTTGATATTATTGTTTTCTTACTATCTCGGCAAAAATTTAAAAAAAAATACCAAAAGTCAGTCTTATAAAATTTTACCGTTATTCAAATAAAAGTTACCTACAAGCACGACAATGGCCAGAGTTGCATATACATTCCAAAGTAACCTTCAAGCACGCTTACCTGTGGAAGGATAGATGTGGATGTTTATAATCCAATTTCTTACAAATTCTGCACTGTCTAACCATATTCACACCTTAAAAGTTTATCCAAAATACATATATAAACACTAATCACGTTTCATTTACCAAAATCACAACTATTTTCTAACAAGAGACACCATATTCTGCCAACCACGGCAGAACGAACGCGGAAAACGCTACAAATTATTGCGCTGTTGCCAAGTCTTCAAACATGGCAAACATGAAAAATTAAAAATAGTTTAATATGTACAGTATTTAACAATATTGTATGCATAACTTAATGATACTATCCTATAATAATAATTTTCATAATTGTGATGAAAATTGCGTTAAAAATATTAAGTACATTTCCACTACAATTATACAGCTGACAGCAATGATACAATTAGACTGTGAATAGACGAGGCATCATCCAGAAATGTAAATAAATAAGTCCCCTTTATTTAAATGTCCTTGGAAGAAACAAATGAAAATTTTGACATTTCTGTATAAAAGTAAAACTTTCTGCCGCAATAAGTGTTCAAGTGAATGTATTATTTGTTTGTATTGGTTCAATAAGTGGAAAGTTACGATTTTTTTTTCGTTTTATTGTAAAAAGTTGACAATTAATTTGAAATTACAAGGAATGGTACACCTTATCTCCAATTTTTTTTTCATAATCTTCAATGGCATGAAAATGTACAACATTCTTGTAATTTATCCAACCCTGTATATCTTCTAGTGCGACAAATATACAGGTTGTTTAATTAAAAAAAAAAAACAAAAGTTTGATTTACATCTCCAGAACGCAACAGTCAATTGTTTTTTTACATACACTCCTTTGATATCGCAATAATATTTTATACAACTTTGGTCTTTACCGTTTTTTTCCTAAATAGAAAGGTAAAAGGATAAGGGAGATACAATATTGTGTGAATTATCCCTTACATTCAGAAGAAAAGAACAATTTTGCAGCAATTTCCAAGATACTTTCAAGATTACAGAATAACCCTACACATAATCTGACGATGAAAAAAAAAACCCGACCCCTGCGGTTCAAGAAATTCTCCTATCACCACTGACACACTTTGCGGTTCGCACTGCTTGCGTGTGTTCCATTTAAAAACGCTCGATCCCCGTCTCACCAGCCGGGAATCCATTAGCGGGAGGGAGAATAACGAATAGCCCCGGCCCCGACAAAAACAGGCGAACATCCTTCACCGCTGTCTTGATAGAGAGATACGTATCCGGAACGTTATTGTTCTCTACGGCGCGAAACGTATTGTGCTGGAAGAACGGTAATTTATTACGAGCGCGAGGTGCTTGGGAACGGGAAATACTTGCCCAACATCTCGAGTGGTCGATAGACAAAAAAAAAATGAAAGGATACGGAACGTGTAACTGTAAAAATCCATAAATCTAGAGCCTGATGTTAAAATTCAATATACAGCGTGTTAGAAGTTTCATTGCAATATGAGATTTGATAACAATGCATAGCCCAGTGCATGTGCAGAGACTAATGGTTAATGTCCTAAATTATTTATTAAATGATCGGATCCTTCATAACTGCAATTTATTTGAAAAAAAAAAAACAGTTTTGTTTGAGCCCTTTTAAGGACATATAACTTCCTAAGGGTGCGTTTTAGGGCACATGTTAATAGGAACTTTTTGGCTTATTTTAATGAGATATACACGCAGCAAAAGTTCGGAACCCTATTTTAGAAACACCCTGTATAATTCGAAGAATTTTAAAAATATTTAAAGTTACGCCTATGTAATATATACATTTTTTATTCGCTTATGAACAATCCATCTTATGCCCAGGAATGGCAGTCAAACTCCTAAACACTGCAGAATAATAAATACAGAACTACGGAAAATATACGGAGTGTCCTTTAATTAGACTGCCTCAGAAGAGAATCACATCAATTGACTAAAATAAAATCAATTAGGCGCGTTGTTTCCATACAAGGCAGCAACGAGTACGCCAATAGAAAATGTAGGTCGCACTAATATAATTTCTTTAGCGGTTTCGCAAGCCGAAGGTTAAAATATTTACACTTATATTAAATTCATCCACACTACTTACACGATTATAATATATTTTCATTCGCGGGCAAATTCAATTTGCCAAAGTGAAAGCCATAAAAGACCAAACCTCAATGTGCGACCCAGCGCAACCCAATACTAATAAAAAGCCAATAATATTGGATCAAGGTACCTATTAATTTCAATAGGTAGTTTATTTTATAGAAGAGAGGGACGATACTACAAAAACTAGTCTAAAACAGAGAAATAATCAAACAATTGAACTTACCATGGAAAAGAAGAAACTTAACAATTAGAATATCACTTCTCAAAACTGATTAATATTAATGTATAACCTGTTTTGTTACATTTTACAATTTAAAAAAATGATATCATTGTTTCAAGGCGTTTTAAAACCGATCAAGTTCGTTTCGTGCACAGTATCAGAACGAACGATAATTTTATGATCAATTACGATACACATTTCAGTTCCTAGCGGGCAGCCGACCAGAGCACACGTGTTTTGTGAAAGTGTAGTGCAAGGAGCAAATTCTACCTGCCTTTATTAAGGCTACCTGGAAAGAATCCCTTTCTTTCCTTTTAATCACCGACCTAATCCCCGGCTTAAGCATAGACGCCGTCGGCATCTTTGTTACAGCACCTGTGCCGGGGTTATGCCCAGGTAAGTTTTTACTTATTTATCAGTTATTTGCATTACTTTAGAATACATTTCTTTAAAATTGCGACCCCCGACAAACAATATACCAGACAGACAAATACACCAAAAGACACGTACGCCCCCGTGAGGGGGCATCCCCACACGACTAACACTTACACACCTTCCC
>NW_019417362.1:61514-121221 GCF_000390285.2 Anoplophora glabripennis | reverse complement strand
CCTTAGCAAAGCGCATCCCAGGCTGCATAGCCGCACTACCCTACCCAACCATACCACACATAAACATGACACTACCCCCGGGGTTTACACAGACGAGCCGGCGAAGCAAGAAGAGCGCCAGAAGAAAGGGCCCTAGCCGGCGGGGCCCAGCCAGGACAAAAGGAGGTCCCACAAAGCGCCTACACCGGCCGCATTTGCGGTCGGGGTAGACGACGGATGGGGCCCACCTACGAAGGCTGTCCAGGCCTACACGAGATGAGGCAGGATAAAGAGGGATAATCCCCCTCGATCCCAAATCATTGAGGCCAATTTCTAGCCATAGAATAATGGCGGCGCGGCGATACACATTTTCTCGACATTAAAAATGCGTGTTGCTCCGTAATAAAAATGAATTAAAGACCCCGGTTGAATTGGAATCGGAAACACTTTCGCCTTAGGGTGGTATAGTATTTAAAAAAATAAGTTCAAACTTAACGAGCGAATTTAAGGCCTATAAAACGCTATCGTAAAATCCCTTTTATGTTTTACGGACCACTAAATCCACCTCCTGGTTCCAGACGTCAATTGCCGACGTTTGATGTGAACAACATAGTCTTGGACTGTCTGTGACTGGACCACATCTAAAGGTTGTTTGACATCACATGTTATAAAAACTGTAGCATATATTTAAAAAATTGGCTATACAAATTTAGAATAAAAAATCGAATTCGTACTTTTAAATAGGGCGGACAAATTAAGACGATTTTTCGTTGAAAATTGATGGGAGAAACAAAAATTACGTTTCTATTTTTAAATATAATAGTTTTTGAGCAAAAGAATGAAATCGGACATAAACTAAACGAAAATAAACTGAAAAAAGCCTCGATTATAAACGAAAAACCATAATTTTGTGAAAATGTCCACCTCCCACCTTTACATAAGATTCGAATTGCGTAAAAATTTGTGGAGTGTTTAATTACTCATTTACTTTTTCAATTAATTTCTCAATTCTTGAATATCCTGCGAGAGCGTCTAATACACTTTAAATGACAGCATATACAAAAATCTATAGGATTTAAATCGGGCGTTCGAGGAGGACAAAACTGAGATTCGCTACGGCTTATCCAATGATTTATGCTTCGCTTAAATATTGTCGTGTTCTCACGCAAACAAGGAAGATTATCGAATGTCAGTCATTGATTTCTATGAAATTGTAGAGGACAAAAAAATACGAGGCACGTATATTTTCTTTTCTGCCGATAAACATTTTAAAGAGGTAAAAAGCATCTCTACAGTTTTCCCCCGAAAGCAGTAAGTTTTTCCAAGAAATCTCCATTTTCTACACATTTTTTTATGACATAGGCGATCAATCTCCAATTGGTTTTAAAAAAAATCGTACAGAAATAGAGATGCACAATTTGAACATTTAATTTAGTCGATTTTTACATAATCATTATCAATTTCAGTATTGTGAAAATTAAATTTTAAAATCTTCAAACATTATTTTCTTGAAATTTTTGTTATGTAACACCATAATTTTTCATGATCTGTGTATGTAGAATGACACGCTCTTTCAAATTGTCGATGTCGTCATATCTCGAACAAAGATGACGTCACAAATATAGGTCGTATGTCAAAAAGTGCCTTTTTTAAAAACAAAATCGACGTGCCAGGGAATTTTTTCGAAAACTTCTCAATTTACAAAATAATAAATTTATTCGTTACTTTTCGAAAGCACTGTATACAAAGACGTCTGGAAAAAATGCAATTTTCAACTAAAATTATCTGACCCCTACACATTTCAAAAATTTCAACCAAAAAAGGTGAAAATCTAATATAAACAAAAATAAATACAACTAGCAAAAACAAGTTAATTTATTTTTACTATTTTGTAAAGGTACTGAGTAAATTTAAACGAATTTTTTTTTTCTATAAAATAACATCAAACAGTTGTTTTGATACCAGCAATCTAGATATGCAAAAAATATTCATTTAAAGAAATGTATTGCATTTTTGTTCTATTTAAAAAAATAGCTATACTACAATATTTTCTATTCCACATTTTATGTAGGATTGATTGTTTAATTACGCCCCCCTTGCGGATGGAATTAATAAATATTAATAGAACAAAATTATAGTTAAAAACAGATTGATATTTTCAAACGACAGTGTCAAAAGTACTGGCTATGACTGGACTAATGTGAGTTGTTTTTTTTTCCTTATCAATATTTGCCCTTTTTACTAAATTTAAAAAAAACATGAAATATTAAAGACATAATTTTATCAAATATGATTTCCAAACTGCAAATGTTTTACGTACGTCTCTGTTTATAATACACAGTTGAACGAATGGATCTCAGCAGACTGACAACCATGCGTAGCCTACTATGCGCATCTCACGATTTCCGCTAATCTGAATTTGCTGGTTTACATATGCTGTGATGTTGGCTATAGAAAAAGTTACGCGAGAAATTGTACAGTAAATGCATTTTCGTTAGAAGGAAAGATGTACCTAATATCAAATTTAAATCTAAAATTAAAGTACTTCATTTTGAGACAAAATAAGCCTATACCGAATATCTCCGAACTAATTAAATGAAAAAAAAAACAGTCACTATCCAAATAATAAACTAGTTTAATCCTGTGAACTTAAATAAATTACGATAATGTTGCAATATCAACAAGTAACATACGAGGGTTTTTACGCAAATACGGTTGATCCAGGGAGATTAAATACATTCAAATTATCAAAACGGGTATGATAACAAAAAAAAATATTACGATACACGAATTAAATGCTAATGCTAAATAAGCTTTATAACATAATTCGTCAAACGTATGGAATTTTAAAATTAAAGCATAAACATAGTCTATTCGTCTAATTAAATGATGTAGGTCCCAAGTCAGTTCAGGGTAGCTATAGATCAGATAAATTGAAAGCTGTTGCCAGCCTTAACCTCAAAACGTGTAAAGTTTTGTCCCCTATCAAACTTCTCCCGGTATATTCTTTTCATAATTTATATCTCACTAAATTTTCAAGATACAGCAACAAAAATCATTCAAATTGTTCTAAAACCGCACATATTTCACGATATCAGTTATAAAGATTATCTCAGGAAACAAAAACACATCGCATTCATCGACCGGCAACAACCTCTCCATCGTGTGTCACCACAGATACCAAAAACGGTAAATACCGTCGGTTTTTACGTCCATCTATCCATCACCCACTCGAATACGATACAGACTACTAGAGAGCAGAAGTGGGTTAGGAGTGGAAGCTTGTTAAATTACCGTTTTGTTTGGCAAGAAGGAACAGAAGACGATCGCGGGATAATAAGTAGAAGGCGGTGAATTAGCCAAAATATTTGAAGGGGACGTGTACTTTGAAAAACCACTGCAAAAGGGAAGATTTAAATATACATCGTATACAACAGGTTACTTTTTCGCCAAAAATTTTATGAAATATTGTAAAATGTCTGTTAAAATATTATGCAGAATTATTTACGAAAGGAGTTTCGATCTTAAATCAATTTTATATTTAAGATGGAGCTGTCTAAAAAAATGTGACATATTACATTTATAGATAAAAAATGTGTGTTCAATTAAAAGCCTTTGTTCTCGAAAACCGTCCACAGTAGGAAGTTCTAACAAGAGTACATTATTTTTAGAAAACAAAATTATACATTAGAAATTTGTGCTCGAATGGTAAAAAACATAACCTTAAAAAATTAGAACTTAAAATGTAATAGGAATGTAGCACAACTAGCGCCCTCCATGAAGTATCCAAAAAATAATTAGGCCAGCGTATTTGGCTTCTTTAAAAACCTCCGGATATAAAATTTCATAAAAATATTTCGCACTGTTTGGAAACTTTCGTAAAAATTCTATTTTAAAAATTATATTTTGTTGCTCTATACCTCGAAAACAAGAGATCTCCTCTTGTTTTCGACATATAGTTCATGAGACAAAAAAATTCTTATTTTTTGACGTACTATCACTCCCTGTATTTACGGGAGATCTTTCTGAAACAAGCTGTATATTTTATTTTACGCACATTTCTGTAGTCTGATTTACCATCGATTTTTTACATGTAAACTTGTTCGCTCTGTATATTTCCTCGATGGCATCGATATGCACACGATATATCACAACGATGAAATAATTGCAGGTCTATAATTTATTAAAATAATCGTGTATAATCGCAGATAACCCAAAAAGTTGTGGTACGTGTTCTTATCGAAACCATAAATACAAAGCCGAAATCAGTCCTTTTTTATTAATTTTGTAACTTACATTAGAACCGACAAGAATTTTTATTGGAAAAATGCTATAAAGATAATCCTTTTAGAAAGCTCTGTTGCAATAAGTAGATAAGTTGTAAACAAGATTATTATTAACTGATTAAACTGGTATAGGTACAATACCTAAAGCTACATGACTATTCGAGACAATTAAGAAACATAAAGGTAAATATTTAATTGAAATTTGCTTGCATAGCCAAACACAATTTAATTTAATTGTAGACCTAATTATAAACCAATGAAACAAAAAAAGATAAGCAATATGTATTTAAAGGAGTCACATAGGAAATATTATTTTTATTACCATAAAATTTTCCTCGAGAATAATCCATTTTGTGTGAAAAAGAGTAAGGAAGCGTAAAAAAGAAAATTTTTGACAACTGAAGCTTTCTTCCACTCGGATGCCACTGATTAAAATGCAGTTTGAATATATCTTTATTGTTTCCAATAAAACCATTTCATAACTAAGAAAAAATGTAACCACCTGTGCAATACTTTAATCGAAGCAGTTGTTAAACTTTTTTGAGGAAACTACTGAAATTAACTATAACTTTACAACGCTGTGTTTGTGTTTTTGTATTTTCCAGTTAAAAAATGCTATAAAATTTTCTCACACTAAAGGTGTATATTTTATTGCGGTAAAGATAGAAAACATTACACTTTTTTATTTCCAATGCTCCAGGTCCTCTTTATGGCACATTTTTACACCAATTTCTCTCATTTCCTAAGCCACCCCGATGTGTACAGGAGAGGTACCATTCTTTCATTTCAATGAAAATCGATAAAATACTAAACCGCTGATACGGTACATTATTTCAATTTCAACTGGTATAAGAGAACCAATCGATCATTCATTTAATTCTGAATCACATGATTCCGATGTCAGATTAACGAAAATATGCCGTTTACATCCTCAAATAAGTACCCGAATTTTACGGGCCTGGAATTTTTATGGTGGATTTTTAGTTGATAGAGAAAGAAATGTGTTGTTTCGTGGAGTATATTCCCTAGTGTGTACAAGATCATATAATATAGGTATGTCACCTTTAACTCGTTTTCAGAACATTAAGGATCTTGTTTGACAGCAGATTGTCTTTTGCTGATCATATTAATGCAAGTATTAAATCCCCGTATAGTATGGTAGGCTTTGTTATAAGAAGTACCAAATCTTTTACCGATATGCATTGAAGAGTCTATACTATTCACTAGTACGTTTGAAACTCGAATATTGAAGCCTTATTTGGCACCCATGTTATCAGATATACAGTAACCACTTGGAAAGAATACAGCGGCGTTTTCTCAAATTCCTGTCTTCGTCTTGACAATTTTTATCCTGACAGGGGATACAACCACCAATTACTGTTACAAAGATTCAGTGTGCAGTGAGCAGTCGCTGAATAATGAAGCAATATTGTGTAATTATTTTTAACAAATTAAATATTCATACTCTGCCTAAAAATTTCTCAACCACCAATTACCGCCAGGATCAAGAAACGAAGACAACGACACACACACATACACACTCCAAATACCCTCCTTACCCCTCCCCTCCCGCGCTAGCCTTAGGGCCACCTTAGCAAAGCGCATCCCAGGCTGCATAGCCGCACTACCCTACCCAACCATACCACACATAAACATGACACCACCCCCGGGGTTTACACAGACGAGCCGGCGAAGCAAGAAGAGCGCCAGAAGAAAGGGCCCTAACCGGCGGGGCCCAGCCAGGACAAAAGGAGGTCCCACAAAGCGCCTACACCGGCCGCATTTGCGGTCGGGGTAGACGACGGATGGGGCCCACCTACGAAGGCTGTCTAGGCCTACACGAGATGAGGCAGGATAAAGAGGGATAATCCCCCTCGATCCCAAATCATTGAGGCCAATTTCTAGCCATGGAATAATGGCGAACCACCAATAGAATTTTGCACCAATTGTTAGAACTACAACAATTCAAGAATGATTTTGTACGACATTCAGTTTAAATTTGTGATAAAAATTTACACAATGTTGATTTACTTACTGATTATTACTATAAATCTATGTTATTTATTTGCATTTTTTTTTCTGTCACCATTTTAGCAACAATTTGTAGTATCACTGTGAACAATTGGGGGGAAAACATTGCATACATTTCTTTCTATGTAAAAATGTAGTATGTTCTAACCAAGATCTGAGAATACCAAGAGTTATCTTACTTACTTGTTTAGTTAAACCTTCAAAAATGAACGGCAACATAGGATTGAGGTATGCGGGTATTAAACAATACCTTAAAGTCTCGAATAGACGGTTAATCTCTCTTTTAATATTGAAAATGAATTGTTTGTGAGATCAGTGTTCGTAAAGATAAAGCTGTTTTGTACAAAAATTGATGCCATGATTAGAGGATCAGCTTAGGAATTTGAATTGGTACGAAACTGTTCGTTTGTTCTTCCAAGAAAGTGATAAATTTATTAATTTATATCCTGTATTATTCACTTTAGTCGTTGTCGTAAGTGAAATAAATCCGAAATATGAACTTGTGATGAAAGAAAATCAATTTCATTCCAACTATATTCAGAATAAGGCGTTTTTAATTTTTGGTTAATCTGTTCTATTCCTATAAAACTCAAGGCATTACCATATTGTAGCAAGAATTGATAAAACTATCCAGACTAACTTCCACAGCGATGATGTGGTTTCTTTTAAGTCTACGTGATATCATTAAATATAAAACCACCGGATTTTCTACCACTATCTAATAATTCACAGTGAAGGAAAATCCCAGAAGATATGACAGTGTGACTGTAACATTTTATTCTGAGAATTGATATTCTCATTTAAATTTACTTTGTATTATGATAAGCAAAGCAGGGAAAATGATATTTACCTACTTACTACGAAATTAGCGGTTTTAGTCAGGTCTTGAGAACAAAGTATTTGTCTAAAGAAATTCGACGTGAATTCACAGAATGTATTTTAGCGACCCCTTGCATTTACGCCCCTGTGCTATAAAATATAATGTGTCTATCTCGATTATTGTAATGGACAACCATTCAATATAGTTTAAATACTGATTAAATTAATTAGTTTATTCAACAAATTCAATAAAAAAGTTATTTCAGTCTATTAAATACGGTTAAATTTTTTCGTAAATTATTAGAAATATAAAACTTGCATCGATTGTTGTAATGGTAAAAAGTGATAAATCCCTATATGGATCTTGCATGTGTCGGTTCATTTACGAATCACCCTGTATAACATTTTACATAAACGCATATCACTTTCGATACGACTATTCCTTAAGTAGTGACGTCAAACATAAAATCAGTAAAACCACTGGATCTGGTACCAGTAATGATACAAATTGGAGACAAATCCAATATTAAAAAGATTGACTCCAACATTCCATTCTGATAATTGATATTCTTACTTAAATTTGCTTTATGTCAAGATAAGAAAAGCTGTCATTTATAAATATAGTAACTAGTTACTAACAAAGATTGTGAAAAAGCGAAAATAGAAAGAATTGATAAAATAAACTAAATTTTCGCAATACTAATTCTTCCAGAGATAGAGCATTACAAGTGCTGTTAGTCAGTGTTTACAATCTAATTGAAACTTGTACAATCTTTTAAAAAAACACACAAGGAACAATATGTAGATAACAAAACTTTACACCACACTTGAACAAAATAAGTTTAATAAGAAAAAAACGGCGAAAAGCTATCATTAGTAGCGAACTAAGCAAAGCCCAAACTGCATAGTAAATATGCGCTACTACCACTCCATCTTTCACTGCTGCGCGATGGTAACCATGACCACCGTTGTAAACACTTTACAGATTTAGGGTCCAATCAATCTGTCACGGCCTAATGTTAAATTTACAAAAAATACCACCTGGAAACATAGAGGTGGCAGAATTTTAGACTAAAGGAAAATTACACTTTTCAAAGGTAATTATGCTTTTGAGGCCGTCGTAAATGTCATACTTTGGTTTATCTAGTAGAGCTACCCCAGATTAAGTACAAAAGGATTTTTATACGTGGTCCAGAATAAATATAAGTAGTCCAAGCATTATAGAGAAATGCTTACAGAAATTATTACCTGGACAAAAAAATTATGACCGTATAGAAAATTAAATTTTAAATTGAGTTTCTTGTTCTTTAAACTCGATCCAATATGGCGAACATGGTTAAAAAAAATCGCAAAGTTGAAAAAACGGTTTTTCTAAAATAACTAAAAAAATATATCACGGATTGAAAAATTTTAAATGAGAAAGTTGTAGGTTTTAAAAAGATCTATCGACTGATTTTTTGAAAGTATCGATTGCTTTGTTACTTTTCGAGATATATCGAAAAAACCGTTAAAAATCTTCTCTTTTCTCTTCTTCTATAACTCGTTTACATGTACGTGCCCATATTTGCTATTTACTGCAAGCATTAAAAATATTAATTATTTTTCGATATATCGATTTTTTGAAAAAAATGTGCTCTCGAAAATTGGCTAGATCTTCTCAGCGATTAGCCCTACAGTAACAATTTTCGGTTTATTTTCTTCGTAAAGAGTTATATTATCATGCTGTTAAAAAATGTTGACGATTTTATTAATTTTAAGGATCAAAAAATGACTTTGAAAAAGTTGCACTTTTTTGGGTATGTTTTTTTCAAATTACTTTTAAAGAAAGAAAACTAAACATTTACGGGTATATTTTGCTTCTAACGCGAAAATGCTATAATATTCGTGTTTAGCTACCTCAGATTAAGTACAAAAAAATAATAAAAATTGAAATAGTTATTTGAAAAAAACATACCCGAAAAAAGTGCAACTTTTTCAGTCATCCTTAAAATTAATAAAATCGTCAACATTTTTTATCATGATAATATAACTCTTTACAAAGAAAATAAACCGAAAATCGTTACTGTAGGGCTATCCGCTGAGAAGATCTAGCCAATTTTCGAGAGCGCCTTTTTTTCAAAAAATCGATATATCTCGAAAAATAATTAATATTTTTAAATTTTTCAAAAATGTACTTTTTTGGCTTGCCGCGGGCTATGCTTTCAGTAAATAGCAAATATGGGCATGTAAATGTAAACGAGTTATAGAAGAAGAGAAAAGAGAAGATTTTTAACGGTTTTTTCGATATATCTCGAAAAGTAACAAAGCAATCGATACTTTCAAATAATCAGTCGATATATCTTTTTGAAACCTACAACTTTCTCATTTAAAATTTTTCAATCCGTGCTATATTTTTTTAGTTATTTTAGAAAAACCGTTTTTTTCAACTTTGCGATTTTTTTTAACCATGTTCGCCATATTGGATCGAGTTTAAAGAACAAGAAACTCAATTTAAAATTTAATTTTCTATACGGTCATATAATATTTTTTGTCCAGGTAATAATTTCTGCAAATTTAACATTAATCCGTGACAGAATGCTTGGACTAAAGCCTTTAACTTCAATCTCTGTAAAAATGGATGCTGTAGCACTTAAATAGCGGCCTGTGGAATTTTTTGAAAAACTAAAAAAATTATCTCGGCTCCAGAAGATCGTAGAGCAACGTTTTTTTTTAAATTCGCGTAAAAATGCCAGCAATCGATTCCTGTAATAGACATTATCGAGAAATGAAAATCGAAAAAGATATTCAAGAAAAACGCGACCAAAAGATTTTTACTTTTTTCAGTCATTTTTGGACACTTGAAATGAATAAAATCGTTATAACTCTTTTTTACCATGAAAGTACAACTATTAAGGAAAAAAATGAGCCCTGATTCGTTTCTCTACGACTATTCGTCGAGCAAGAAGTGCCGAGCTTCGAGATGACCTTTTTTTAGAAAAATCGGTATAACTCGAAAATTTGTTAATATTTTTTAATTTAAAAGAAGGCACTTTTTTTACTTGTCGAGGGCTACATTTGCAGCAACTAACAAGTTTCAAAACCTTAATTTGCAAGAGATACAGCAAAAACAAGCAAAGTCGATTTTTGACGGTTTTTTCGATATATCTCGAAAAGTAATATAGCAATTGATATATTTAAAAATACTAATCGATAGGTTTTTTAATAGCTACCACTTTCTCATTTAACTCTTTTCGTTTGGAGTTAAAGTTTTTTTTTTTCATTAGCGAAAAACAGTTTTTTTTTTTACTTTTATGAATTTTTTAGGTTAACTTCGCCGTTTATGCGTCACAGGAAAAAAACACTATCTTAAGAGCCCCCCGCTACTCCACGTTTAGTTTATCTTTAGTCGGTTTAAAGATAATTAACAAAAATCCTTTTCAAAGTAACAAATTCAACACTCTGTATCTCGGAAAGGCAACGTCAATGAGAAAAACTTACACCAACAACCCCCACCATTTTTCCAAGAGGAACTCACCACCCCACCCCAGTTTTTTTTAAGTATAAACTACCAAATACTCACCATCCATGAGGAAATCCGGCTCCAGCACTAGATCCATGAACTTCCCGGTGATGTTGTACAGCCCCGCCATCCCCACGGGGTTGAACGTGGCCGCGCTGACGTACTCCCGGCTCTCGGTGAAGTTGCTGTACTTGGGTAGGTCGTCCATGAGATCCTGCAGGGCAACGTCCAGGTTCTTGGTTATCCTGTCGATGCTGTTGGCGAAGCCGCCGTCCGATACCGCGACGGTGGCCAAGAGGATGGCGCAGGTGGCCGCCAGGCAGGCCAGATTCGAGCGCAATCGACCGTTTTTGGTTGTGAGGGCGTCCGAGACGCCTCGCGCGCGCTGTGGCGTTCTCATCGCGACCATTTCGCGACTAACAACTGTTCATTATCCTCCTTATCGCCTATATCGACTGGCTCGGTGGCATTATTAGGTGATGAGTAGCCTTATCTGTATTTAGGATTGACGTTATCAGATGCGTGACTAATAGGTGAGAAATCTAGTTTTGTTCCTCGGGTCGTAGGTTGTAGGGATCTCGAAACGGGACAGTTTATTTCTTGGACCTGAAAGAAAAAAGAAAAAAATGATATGCAATATTTCCTAATATTGTCATGTTTCTTAATTTGTGTCAACATTGATTGTGAACCATTATTGTGAAAACATACGAATTAATTTGTAAATATAATTCAATTTAATAACATTGTAAATACTATAATTATTATTATGCATATCCTTTGCAGTGAGAATAATTTTCCAGTTAATTTAAATACCAAGTCTTTAAGTTTAAAGCAAATTATCCAGGATTGTATAATGATTTACTTCATACTGTTTGGACATTTTTAGAAAATTTCAAAGGCATTAATAAAATAATGCCTGTCATACTCAATTTTTTATATGTTCGTACCTTTATATAAAAACACCAAACGCAAATTTCCGATATAGTACTCCAACATAAACATTAAAATTGGAGATAAGTATCGCAGTAAATATACAGTCTACAACGATGCTAATATACATTTAAAACCCAAATTACGAAGCTTATAAAAATTTTAATAACACTGTTGAGTGTAATTCACTTGATCCTGGATGATTTTGGTCAATGGTCATTAATATCTAACAAAAAACGTAATTCTAGAACTCCTGAAAACATGTTTTATGTTGAGGGTGAATTTAAATAACCCACGAGAGATTATCGACATATTCGGTGATTCTTTTTAATGCGTTTATTCGCCGAAGTCAGATGTGTCGTCGATTTCCAGCGCTACTAACAATTTATCATTTATTGGCACTGAACAACCATTCAAAAATTGAAAAATAGAATGACGTCAGGACAAGATCTGGTACCTAGCTTTTTATTGAAAAATTGAATTGATGTATTCTTTTGTTTTATATAGATAAGGACCTCGACTTTACCTGACTGCAAAATTATCCGACCTTGCTCTTAATTCCACTTGTCAACATGAGTGTATGGAGAAACATTTCTCATTTATTTCAAAGTCTATAAACAGGAAAAAAAATAAGTTGTTACTGGCTTTTCAAAAGCCTTTGATCGGGGGGAAATAACAAGATACTGATAAACTAGATTATATTGGACTAAAAAAGTCTTTTACTAAATCTGTTTATATCGTACCACATAACAGATCACAGTATGTTTATTAGTGGTTTCAAATCCAAAACTTACTTAGCAATTGCCGCAAGGGTCCAATTTAGGTCCTTTGTTACTTGTTTTATTTATTAATGATTCGTGCGAAGTTATAGATTGTAAAAAACCTTAAAATGCCTATATTTTAAAATTAATAATTCAACTGACTGCATGATTTTGCAGGGGCAAATTTACAATACTGATAAATGGTGTAAAGTTAATAAACTGGAAATGAACACATTAACAGTAAAATAGTTACTTATTCATGTATAACAGCTCCAGTTAACTTTTCGCATACTTACTTTTAATAGCTCTGAATTTTAAGAATTACTAAAACTAAAAATTTAGGTGTAGTTTTGATTTTATAAATACACTATAGGAAAAAATTAAGGGAATAAAAAAAAATTCATGAATTTTTTAGTGATTTTCAATGAAAACTGGTCGAGTCAAGATAAAAAAAAACATTTTGACGCTTTTAGTATCTAGTTTCAAGAATTTTAGAAAATGTTTTTGAGCTGCGGTTACGAGCAATCAAAAGAAATACATACCACCAGAAAAGGTCTTCTATCTATTGGTTACCGAGCACTTACCGAAATATCGACAATTGAATGAAAAATTACAGTTTTGTCTTTTAATAATCGATATCTCAGCAACAAATTATTGCACAGTAAATTCAAGGGCGGTTTTGAAAACATGAATAAATTCCATAAGAACCTATCATGGTTTTCGACGAAAAAAACTGTTTTCCTTATTTGAAAAAATTGCAAAAATATGACTTTTTACGTTTTTTTTAGAAAATTTGCTGATAATTTACAAATACTGATGAAAAGACTAATATTTAGGAACATTTGTATAGCTTAATGTACCCATAATAACCCTGGAAATTGACTTTTTCCGACAATTTTTTTTTTTAATTTTCAAAATTTTTTTTTCAAAATTTTGTTTCTTTTTTGGAAAAGTTGCTGGACATTTGAGAAAACAATATCTGGTCATTTCGGACACGATTAGGCCTTTGCATACCATATTTATACCAATCTTTATTTAATCGTCGTTTCAAAATGTCATTTTTTTCTAAACGTTTCGCGTTTTTTATATACAATTTAGTTCTATTAATATTTATTAATTTCATACTAAAGAGGCTACCTGATGAAACAATCCCACAATCCCGTTGCGACATATTTTGTGTGATCATACATATTTATATTATTAAACCAAGTCCGGTTCTGTTAAGAGCCGCTATCTCCTAACTCTATGATCATTGTTTTTTAAATGGGTGGATCAACACAGCATTAATTAATTACCTTGGTTAATTTTACATGAAATAACAAAAAAACAAAAGAAATTTTTACATGAAAATACTTCCCAAATTCGACGACATAGATTCGAAAAATTCTTATTCGTAACGAATTCATTTTGTTTAACCATTCTGCTAGAAGGTAGATTGTTGAAACAATAATGAATTATTGGACTAAAAATAGTCATGATAGGATATTTTCTCATTGCAACAACCATTAGATTCCTTGGAAAAATAAATAACGAGCGTTCAAATAAAAACGTGGTAAAGTTGGTTCTGAAAATTTGGACGTAGGGCGAAGCGTATAGCAAATGAACTTAAACTTCATCTGTCAAAGCGCTATATCGCCGCTATCAATTTGAATATTTTCGTTTTAAAAAGCGTTTAAAATGGTATTTTCTCAAGAACAAAAAGTGTTTATCATAGAGTCCTACTTTAGAAATGGATTGATGGAATATGGAAGTATTCTATTGAGGAATGTTTCATAGAATTTCAAAATCAATTTCCCGGCGTTGTTGAGTACAAAATTTTTCAAAGTGCAGTTCAGCGTTGTGTTAATGTTTTTCGTGAAACGGGCAGTGTAACAAGAAAAGAAGGAAGCGGCCGACCTAAAAGCGGACTGAAGAATTAAAAGAAAATGTCCAACAAATAATGGAAAATGCGCCAAGAACTTCTGTACGTGTTTTATCACAAATGGTGGGAGTATCAGTCGGTACCTGCCACGCAGTGTTAAAAAAAGCTCCTTTAATTGTTTGTTATTGTTATCACGATTATTCTTTAAAATAAAGTTATAAAGTCATTAACGTTATTGAAACTGACAGCTGCTATACAGCTCGTTGAGAAATGAGGTTAAGTTGGTCGCTATAAGCTACTCCCTACGTCCAATGTGTCAGAGCCAACTTCGACCACGTTTTTATTTGAACGCTCGTTAGTATTCAATAACCACAATTTCACATTCTATACAAAACCAAAACTGAAATTATTTCAAAGCCGAAACCAGTTTTGATAGTATGTAACTCCAAATACTGAATGAAATATACGATAATACGTTTTTAGAAGTATTATTAATTATTAAGAAAACAACGCATAAGTAATAAATAAAAGACTTTATTGGAATTGCATAACACGATACGGTTTGACAAGCGAGTCCATGTTTCATCTAAACCATCGCCCGCAATAAAACGGTTATTATCCTAAACATTTGAAAACATAAAAAAATGAAATTATAAATATCGCTTATCGTACCCAAGATATAAATTATAATCGCCTCAAATCCAAGATTAAGTACATTATGAAAATTTGTGGGGCAGATTAGGGCGCTGGTTCATTTAATGAAGAAAAAAAATATAAAAAAATTGTTGCGCCGGTAAAAATAAACTATTTAAAACTGACGATTACATTTAAAAAATTGAAAATAATTTTAAAAAATTAATTGAAAAAATTATAAATTTAATTTAAGATAAAATAATTTTAATTTATTAAAGTCGGGAACATTGATAATTTTAAGCATGTCCTTTTTTGGCACATCCCCCGACATAAATACAAATTACTTTATATTAAATTATTTTTCAAATTAAATATATTGTTTTATTTATTTGCAATTATTATTATACAAAATTATTTTTTACTAATTAAATATCATCGTCAGCCGGGTTTTTTAAATGATACATACTCGTATCTCCTGACTCGTTTATTTTTTCAATTATTTTTTAATTCAAAATGTTTTTGAAAATTTTAATAACAAAACTTAAAAAAAATATGTTTCAAGGTTTTCAAATGTTTAAATAAAACAATTTTTTAATAAGTAGTTTACCTATATTACGTATTTTTGTTTTGCCCTCCTCTATAAAAAATTCTGGCTACGCGTTTGCCCTTTACCTACACCCGAATTTCGGATTTTTTTGTTAATTCATTTACAATACAAGCAACAGCATCTGATCGATAAATTGAACACCCAATTTCATTATAAATATCGCTCGCCATACCCTAAATTAGTTACAGAACCAATCTTACACTTAACAGACGTTAACATGAACAATTATTAAGAACAACCCATCAAAACGCAAATGAATATATCCTTGGGCTACTCGAACATCTTCTTCGACATGATGTCATCTCGCTGTCGATTAAATTTATTTAAATTGAATCCTTTGCAAGTAGAATGCTCCTTTAGTCCGCGTTCACGGAATTCAGCTCGTCGAACGGAAGAGAAGAACCGTGAAACGAGGCTTACGTCATTGCTTAAGAATAGAGGGCAATTGTCATTGGTGCTTTCTTGAAAGCATCCTCTTATTGCACTAATTTGCTGTATTACATTAAATTATTGTTCGCGGCGACCCCTTTCTCTGGATATCTGATTATTCAGTAACATCCGTCGTCCGTGTCTGTTGTACAGGGTGTCTCTAAAGGGTCTGTACAACGCTCCACTCCACCAGATTATGGTACGCCTTAAAATACGTCTGTTTAACTAAACTTGCCTTAGTCCAAAAATTGACAATAACAGAGCTACAGAGTCAGAGTTGAAAAAAATTAATAATATATTCTTTAATATCTTTTGACTACTTCGAGTTAATTTCGTGTAATTTCGTATTTATGGGTTTTTTGGGATGAAAAATTCGAATTTATCGACGATTTCGTTGTATCTTCTAGAGGGCGCCATAAGCGACCATTAGGACGCATTTAAACTGTCAAAACTTTCTTGTGCCACACTTTGGGCTGGACAAATCTTTTCCCGCAACTTTTTTGCTTAAAAAAGGTTCACCTTGCTCTAAAGCCAACCGTTTTCAACAAAAAGGTATTTAAATTTGTAAATGCATAAAAAAATTGTTTCAGTTATTTTCAACTCCACTGATAAACGAAATTAAGACGAACATTCAATTATTTTTCAACGACTAATTGATCCTTCCACCGCTGTGATTTTTAGGTCTTTAAGTTTTTAAAAATGTCTTTTTCTACATAATTTTCTACATAACTTGGCAAAAATGATAAACTGTTTATATTGCCACATACAGAATTTTCTCGGAAATCCATATACAGATTGTTCCTTTTAAAAAATATAATATTTGGCGTGTCCCGTTTTTACTCATCACCTTGTATGTATCAAATTAATTTTGTAGTTTAGGTTTCTTGATTCTGTATAACTTTTATACCGGGTGTCCCATTTTAAAAAATACAGGTGAATATCTCTTAAGGTGGTCATATCCCTGGCCGAGAAATGGTGAAATTTCTGGCATTTTTAGGTATTGAAATCTTGAAAAGGAAAACGTGTAGAACAAAAGTAAGCACAAAAATAAAATCATTGATGTTTTGTTTATTCATTGGTACCATTTAAATTTACCCAAATAAAATAATAACTAAAAAAAAAAGCGTTTGTAAAACATGCGTTTTCTGTTATCCTAACCCCACATTTTAAGAATTATTTTCACGTACTTATAAATAAAAGTAAACAATTTTGTATGTAGGACTAAGCAAGTAAATGTTATAGGAATATTTACATGTGGAGTTATATCTAAAAAAGTTAGTATTTTAGTAGATTTCAGTACCTAAAACCTTGATGGTTTGATCGTTTTTTGCACCTGTTTATTCGTTTTACTGCGGCGTCTTTGAAAACACTCAGGTGGCATGACATATCATTCCTATTATTTGATAAGCTTTAGATTATTCAGTTATTAAATGTTTGAAATTATTTGTCTTTGCGGAAAACACTATTTAAAGAATATGGGACCCTTAAGGGCTTAATGAAAAAAAATTTCAAATAAAAGTTGAGTGAGTAATCCAACGGTGACCTTAACCATGACCTTGAAGGTCATTTAGGTGTCAAGTTGAAAATATTAAATGGAATCGTATATTTTTGACACCAGAAATGAAAAGAGCAGACAATTTTACATCCGACTATGACCTTCACCATGACCTTCAAAGGCATTTGAAGGTCATTTTACTTTTTTGTTGCAAAATTCATTTCCGTCTTGCCAAACACTGTACTCGGGGTTTTCGAGGGCGCTGATCGCGAATATGAAGTCACAATTTGAAAATATTCAAATCCAATATGGCCGACCAATTTTTGGTAAACATTTTTAATATTCATATGTATTAACACTTTGAAAATGCTTCAACCTACGTTAAAACTCAAGGTCGAGCCGAGTATTCGACATATTGGATCCGCCGTAGCGGATTTAACTACTTATTACTAAATTCTGAGCTAGTTTTGAGTTCAAAAACATTTTAATAAAAAATGCATGCCGCAAAAGGGTTAATGGGTATTCTGGAAAATGATGACGAGCCCCACATATCAAAAAGAAAAATATGAACAAGATTAATGTTTTGCCTGCAAAATACTAGAATAATCTTCAAATGACTTTTGAAGCTTAAGGTGATCAAGGATCCGGAAGCAAAATTCTCCGCACTTTCTATTTTGGTCTGAAAAATAGCGGTTTCTATTTGAAAAATTAACTTGACCTTGAAATTACCGTGAAAGTCAAGGTCAATGTCATGGATGGACGTGAAATGGCCCGCTCTTCACATTTCTTGTCTCAAAAGTATAATTTTGCAACAAAAACTAAAATGTCATTAGTCGCGTCTGTCAAATCCCAAAAGTAATACTTTCGATTGAAAATGGAGTTTACATCATCCCATTTAACACCACTTGTCCCAAATTTTAATGAATTTTTTTGTATCCTCACAGTAGGCCCGTACTATCGATTTTGAGACACCCTGTACATTTCATGTCATTTTCTGGCGTTAATTCTGTAAGTTCAGGACATAAAACATGTAAAACGCGAGACAGGACATTGACATACGGGTGGACAAAAAAAAAACCAGGCCAAATTAATAAACACCCCGTCCAGACGGAGCGCAAGCGACAGCTGCGCTCGAACAGAAAATAAGAATCGTTCTCCCACGTCTCTCACATGCAACCACATGTTCCACGACATTACGTGACATCTCCGAAGGCGTAAAAAAACGTAATAAATATCCAGCGGAGGAGCTGGTACGCGACGCCATCGACGTATTGTCGCGGGCATCCGCAGGAATTTTAAGAATGAGGATGCTTTCTGCATCGCTCGCTAAGTTTCCGCAAAGCAATGAAATATCAGAGCGAGCCGGTGAATCGTAAACGATACGTTTTGTTCCCGTTTCTAAGTGGCTGCGCAACCATTTGTTTCAATAACAGTTTAGTTTTACACGCCAGATAGTGTGAGCCCGACGTTGTCTTTTGTTTGTTGACAGATACGCGCGGCTTACTAGATAAGGAAGAGATATTTGTTTGAATTTAGTGATTAAGATGTCGCTATTAAACAGTAAACAACAGTGTAGAGGGCCCTCGACAAAAAGTTATCTGTTTTTTCAGAAGACCACATTCTCATATTCTGTGAGTTTACGTAACCACTTAAATGAAACCAGGCTTCATCAGAAAAAAAGGTGATATTATGAAGTTCACCGTAGTTGTTTAAAAACTATTCACAAAATACAACCCGTCGCGGAAAATCAACTTCATGAAGTTCTTGCTGACAAGTTAAACGATAGGAGAACAAACGCAAATCTTTTTTTAAGACTGTGTGGCAGGTACCGACTGATACTCCCAGCATTTGTGATAAAACACGTACAGAAGTTCTTGGCGCATTTTCCATTATTTGTTGGACATTTTCTTTTAATTCTTCAGTCCGCTTTTTAGGTCGGCCGCTTCCTTCTTTTCTTGTTACACTGCCCGTTTCACGAAAAACATTAACACAACGCTGAACTACACTTTGAAAATTTTGTACTCAACAACGCCGGGAAATTGATTTTGAAATTCTATGAAACATTCCTCAATAGAATACCTCCATATTCCATCAATCTTGCGTCCATTTCTAAAGTAGGACTCTATGATAAACACTTTTTGTTCTTGAGAAATCACTATTTTAAACGCTTTTTAAAACGAAAATATTCAAATTGATAGCGGCGATATAGCGCTTTGACAGATGACGTTTAAGTTCATTTGCTATACGCTACGCCTACACGTCCAAATTTTCAGAACCAACTTGACCACGTTTTTATTTGAACGCTCGTTATTAAGAGCCCCTCAAAAAATCAACTCAGAAAAACATTTTTTGAGGTCGCTCAAGATTTTTAAAAATTTCCAAAATCGTCAAAAATTTATTTTTTTTTCTCGTTATTTTATCATTTTCTAGGTTGAAAAAAATCTCGATTCTGAAAATTTCAAATCGATATTTTAATTTCTAAAGATCACTCATAATTATTTTAACTTTAAAAGTAGTGTACCTAAAATGTTTTCGAGCGATCTCTAAAAATAAATATCAACGAACTAATAATTTTTTTTATTGAATTTGATGAACAAAAGAATATAAATAAATCACGAGACAAAAATTTTTCGAGGCAAAATTTACTACCGCACTGTGAGTATCAAATATTTATATTTTAATTTTTTAAGATTTAAGTGTCTTGTGATTTATTTCTATTCTTTTGTTCATCAAATTCAATAAAAAAAATTATTAGTACGTTGATATTTATTTTTTAGAGGTCGCTCAAAAACATAGGTACACTACTTTGAAAATTAAAATAATTATGAGTGACGTTTAGAAATTAAAATATCGATTTGAAATTTTCAGAATCGAGATTTTTTTCAACCTAGAAAATGATAAAATAACGAGAAAAAAATCAAAAAAATAATAATTTTTGACGATTTTGGAAATTTTTAAAAATCTTGAGCGACTTCTAAAAAAATTTTTTTGAGCTGATTTTTTGAGGAGGATCTTAAACATGATAAAGTAACATATTTTCACAAGAGACACGAAAAAAAATATTTATTTTTTTTTTGGGTCACCCTAATGGATATACAGGGTGTGGCGTCTTTAATGCAGAAAATTAAAAACCTAGACTCTTGACAATAAATGAAGCAAAATAATATATGCTACCATAAGGCGATTTAGAGATTTGGGTATCAAAAATATTTTCCAAAAAATTACAAGAAGTGACAAAATGTTAATGCCGGTCCTGTTTAACATAGCGCAAAAAACATTGACCTAGCCGCACTCCGTAGGGCACCTGTGGAGTGTCAGTCAGTGTCAGTACGCGGGTGAATTGCTGCTAAGTTGTGTCAAAAAGATCGCGTTTCTACTGTTTAGACGTTAAGTGTTTATTAAAGACGTTTCTTATTTTTTATTTTTTAAGTTATTGTTATACTAAATCGGCAATGGATAACGAGGGCAACAATAATACGTTTACTACTATCGAACGATAAGCGGTAAGTTTGCATCTTTTTTGTTTGTCGTGATCCAACCTATCACTTGCTAAAATAATAGTAGTCTTTTCTGTAACACCATGTACTTTGTTTCTACAAACCTCTTGTCTGGGATTGCACATTATCATTTACAGTGAAATAACTGATTGAATTTTATGTTTATTTTTCCTTTTAATTAAAACGAGAGGATTGTATTAAACTGGCCAAAATTATTTATTATTGTATTAAAACATTTTATTTCTTTTGTGTGTATTTCATACATTTTAATTTGGCAATACTGATTTGCGAAAAGGCTTGACTCTCTGTTAAGTTCGGTTCGGCAAGCGTGCGATGATGTTAATCGAATGGCATGACATTTTTTGACCAGGACCGTACTAAGATTTATTTCTTTGCTACAAAATTAAAGTTCAATTTTCTTGACAAAACGTGGATATATGAATTTCTTATATAAGGCTTCAATCACCATTCAATCCGAAGAACATCGGCAACGTTACTGGCTAATACAGGAGTTGGTGTATTAGCAATCTGATCACGAAACATGGTGGGTGGAAATCGGCCAGGATTGCAGAAAGTTATGTTGCTGACAGTTTAAGTAACAAAAATGAAATAGCCAACAGGATTCTTTACAATGACACTTCAACTCCAGTGACTGAAATGGAGCGGTCAAATCATTTTGAGAAAAATGCGACAATCAGTAAACGCGAGAGGAATAATTATCCAGATTTTATAAATGTTACTAAATGTAATAACAACTGTACAATTACTATAAACATTCATTCATAATAAGTAATTAATAAAATGTAAAGTTCATCAAATATTTCTACTTATGTGTTCATAAAATATGCATTTATAACTCGAAATCGCTTTTTTCCATAGCTTTTTTCCAAGTAAGTTACCTCACTTACCTCTCCTTGTCCGTAGCAACTTCCACTTCTACGGTAAATTTCACTTACCTCCTTAAAAAAATGTATTAATAGTCCATTTACTATAGTGGGAGCAAATAAAGTATTTATATATTTCCAATATACACAAACAAAACACGACTTGGCTCCATCGATTCCTTATCACCAGAAGGCAAAGGTCATCGTCCTTCACTTCCACTTCATTCAACCAAGAGAAACGTGATAAATCAACTTATTTTGTTATTCTCTTATTACTACTGACAACGCGGCAGGAAATGTTACAATGTTTTCATTTTCTCAAACACCCATCTTCGCCTTATCTAAACAAACCAATAAGTATTTATACAAATTGGAAGGCGAGACGCTTATGTACGCCATTATAAATAGAACCAAACGCCGATAATTTAACGGAAACCGAGCGTGCAGACACTTTATAGTGTATCATTTTACACACTCAAAAGATATTAGAGACTGCAATGGGCCGAATCTTAAAATATCAAAATACCTCCTGCGAGGTCCGTGAGTAAACCGTACATGATGTACAGGGACGTATTCAGGACACAGCGTTAACATTACACGTATAAAGACATAATAGACATATTTTATATAAATTATATAATCCGAATTTCGATAAAATGTCAGATATGCGCTGATTATCCTTTGTTCTGCCACCGGTCGTAAACATTATGTAGTTCATCAGAACAAAAACATACATTTTATGGCCAAGTTATTACATTTTATTTAATCTTAAAAAACAGGAAGAAGTTTAATAGAATAATAGGTATAATCTTTTGTCTTGCGTAAAAGTGCTGTATTTTTTTATCACGAAAATAAAAACGTCCTATATGTATTAGGATTTAACTGATGGCAAATGGGTTTTAATTTCTTAACAATATAAAAATAAAATTATCTGTTTCACAATCGAAACTATCGACTACCATTTCCAGATAAAAAAAGGCAACTGCCAATCTAGAAAGCTCATTCGAAACGCCCATTACTCGAAATCAGCAATTATTTGCCGAGATGAAAGCGACTGACGTAGCCTATCTTTGCAATTACCACAAATCGAATCGGATGTGTTTACGCTGTGATTACGTCCCAAAAAAAAACTACACCCGAGTTGATTAATTCCAGATTTCGTACCACAAAGTGTGGCGCATTTTTTTCCTCGTTAAATTGCCGTTAAATCCTGATTTATTCGAGTCCGATACGCCGTTATCGGAGTTCGAGAAACTTTTTTCTCTACGTGACCGAAATAATTGCAGCCAGTGAATATCAAGACGGACATTGCATACATACAGAGTGTTACGTTTGGAAAACTAATTTAATCGGGTTTGATTTTCGTAAGGTTGTGAGTTACAAACCAAAGCGTACGTTTAGGAATTATACAAATACCGAGGCCGAAAAATTGCGAAGAAAAAAGAAATCAGTTAAAACGTCGCAACCGCCAAATTCTTGCCATAAATCAAAATACGAAAAATATGTTTATTGCCTATTATCCGAAGTTTGGTTATTTTTACAGGAACCACCGCGTTCGCGTTTCAAATATTTACACGTAACATCAATGAAAGCTCTCCGGAGAGTATTTTTTCAAACAATTTACATGTGCGACGTTGATGATATCGAACCAGCGTTACGCCAGAAGGATAGAAAAATAATCATGTCCACGGGAGATATACAATAAAATGAATTACTGCTGGTTTGGCGTTTGAATAAATCATAATCCGCGAAATATAAATATCAACCTACATTAAAAAAATAATAAATTTATATTTACATGTCTATAATTTATCTAACTGCAATAATAAATGGCATATGGATCAACGCTAATATTCGGGTGGTTAAAAAAAATCAGGGAGGAAATTGTAGAGCAACTAAAACATTTTAATTATTTTGCATTAAATTAAAAGATTTGCTGTAATTTTTAAGTACCCTGTGCTTTGTTTAATTCATATTTGTAAAATTGCTCAGGGTGGTGAAAATTTATTGTCGAATTTGCTTAACTTTGAACTGCCACAACTTGGTTTTCTAAATGGAACACCCAGTAGATTTAATTTAGGGATGTGAAATACGGACAGATAGAGAATAAAATTATACGACAGATTTTGATTAAATATACAAGATGTTCCATTTAGAATACTCAAGTTTTGGCGGTTCAAGATTAAGCCAATAAGGCAATAAATTTTGACCACCCTGTGTAAAATTAAACAGTTTCTAAAGTAACTGTAATAAATAATAAACATTCCCCTATCTCCCTCCAAAATATGAATACTTCAGCTTGCGCGATATAAAAAATAGGCAATTTTGAATGGGACTATCGAAAAGCAACTTTTTATGATCGAATTGAAATATATCGAAAACCAAAGCTCGATAAAAATCCCCCTAGAATTACGCGTAGAATCCAAATATGCAAAATTATACCTACAGGGTGTACAAGTACAAGTATAATATCGCACATAAGTTAAAATCGAGTCTTCAATAAGTGTGTGAAATAGTGACGCGTACTTTTTGCTTATTTGCTATTTTCACTATGAGATTTTTGGTTGGGCAGGGACAGTTTAATAGAAATAACCCTTATCTTAATTGGACCTTTCACATGGAAAAAACTTAAAATTTTTCACAAATAAATAACTTGAGACAATAACTAATAGCTTAAATATTTTACGAATTAGAAATAATGTATCTCATTCAATACTGAAGCTATCGACCTGCCTTTTTCGCCACATATTTAGGGGGTTAATATTAAATACTACTGGACGAGCCCAATAAAAGACAAATATTTCGCGCACGCTACTGATTTCGAAAGTATTTGTTTGTATATTGTACACTGCATAACAAAATCTGCAACAAAAATCAAACTTTCAACTGTCCCATTTAGAATTGACTATTTATCTAAAAAAAACTTATTAAAATTTCCGTTTTGTTGTGTAACGCTGTACTTTTACCACAAACTCCGAATTGTTGATTACATAACCGATTTGGATGTTGTATGAACAAACTTTATATCAGTCATTGGTATTTAGTACTAATAGTAGCATATTTACAGTCAATTTCCGGTATTCTCTCCTGCCTTTACCAATTTATAAGCGAACGGGAACCCCCAAACGATCATTAACAATTAGTTTATTTCATTACCAAATTAGAAAAGAATTAATTGCATTTTTTATGTCCATTTTAGTAAAGTGACCGAATTTGACAGAAAAAAAATAGGTGGCTGTTCTAATGGTCTAAACAAATGTGATATACCGAAGAAAAGTACAGAAAAAAAAATCACTTGCTAATTTTTTTAAAACCACTTGAATAGCACTAAAAAAGTGGTCGACTTGATTGAAGCAAGAACTCATATCTACCGAGCAATATTGCGGCAACAGAATCAAAATGAACTTGGTGCACCTGCTAAAAACCTGACAAGTACAATTTTATATAAACAGTAACGTTAAAAATTATATTTTGGAGAGGATATCTTTGAACCACGTGCAGCATTGGAGCTGGGCGAGGATTCAAATCAAACCTAGTACTAGACTTTATGGTTTTAGGGATGCTCTTTCAGATGGAGCTCACAGAAAAAAAAAGTCATTCTGACCACGAAAACGGACTCCCAATTTGAAAAACCTCAATTTTTTCCTATTTTCAATCTATATACGGTGTCTTGAAGACTTTACCGCTAAAGTACGTGCCTAAAACCAACTGGGCATAAGATCTCTCAACTTAAAAGATCCATGATGTGTGCATCATGGTCTCTTGAGGTACCAAAATGGCGGCTGAACTCGAACATGGTAATCATCAGATTTTTACGACGGTTTTACTTAAAAATAGCGGGTTTTAGGTCAGAGAACACAATCTTCCCAGAATTCAGATTTTTTTTTTGCCTATTTTTGATTTCCCAATTTCCACTTGGTCAAATTGATAAAATCATTCGTCATAAGCCCAGTTAACGAAAATATTCAGAATTGGAAATAGGAAGTCACAATTTTTCCCAATGCTGTTTAAAATTTTCGAATTTTGGGTATTTTTGACCAAATTTTGGACAGTATTCGACAGATGAAAGCAATAAAAGAATCGAAAAGGGAAAGCTCAGGAATTTTTTTCCGTTTTTTTTCTGAGACTTAAAAGGGCAAAGACGAAAATTTCAAAATTGGCCCAAAAAATTCTGTTTATCTTTTGATGAGAAATCCAATCTCACAATTTTTTTTATTTAAATTGAAACTACTCAAAAATTGGATTCGAAGGTGTCAAAATCAATACATTTTATTTTATTTATTTAAAAACTGGAAAACAATTGTCTTGAAATTTACTAAATGTTTCAAAATAATAGCTATTTACATTTTTTCCATAGGACAAGTCTGTCGCGTAGACACGTGGTATGCACCACTGTGTAGAGTTAGGTTAAGCGTTGTCATGTTGTGATGAAACTCCCCAATATTAATACTCGCTGTATTTTGAAACCTGTTAATCTTACGTCCCTGTAATATACAACTTTTTTGTTCATTTATGATTACTCTATCTAATGCTGAAGTTATGGCAGTCAAACTTCTGACACCCTGTGTAGAGAAATATTAAACTAAGTGTACTGTATGTAAGCAATTTAAACAAATAATTAATTTTATTCAAAATACGGTAGGTACATTATTGAGAATTACTTTAACTTTTTTTTAATTAATTTTAGAATTGACTTCACCTGGTTATAAAAACTTAAAAATAAATCGCAAAAACTCAGGATTCACGTTCAAACATTGAATAATTATTTTACATTATTTTTTCGTGCTCTGTAATCAATAGAAAAAAAAATAATAATAATCAGTCCCAATTTTGCTTCTGAGCTTGAAAGTTGGTCGCAACGATGCCGTCACACCCTGTATTCAGTAACTATAATAGAGAAAGTGTGGCAACAATGTTACAGAAAAAAAATTGTATTCTCCAGTCTTTTGCATCTGTATTAATTTCAGTTAGTGACAGGAGTTTATCTGAGTGTTATATGGGAGCAATAAGCAGAAAAATTTATTTGCAGTTTATTGAAGAAGTAAATATTTCAAGTTAAAACTGTTTTTTTATATACAAAGGTAAATATTTTGCTCCTTGAAACAATTATAATATCTTATGTCACATGAGTATTTGTTAAATTCAAAATACTGTAATATTGCTGCTAATATAAAGATTATCCCGGAGTATCCTAAAAGTAACGAAGAATTTGAATTGTTAGACAAAATGGAGTGCTATACCACGAATGAGTTAGTTAAGATTCAGAAAATTCGTTACAAGTACGGAGAGTGTGTAGGTGAGACTGTGCGTAATTTACGTGGAATTTTCGGTAGAAGGAACACTCCAAATGAAATAACTGAAAAAATTGATAGCTAAATTTGAAGAAATAAGACAATAAAAAACATGCCGGTCTAGTACTGGCTGTTTAGCCAAAAATATGTTCTTAAAATACAATCCTGTGGCTACTAATTTACTTTACCTCGAAGAAATTTCCAGTCGAAATAAACCATAGAAATTTTAAAACGGCTCGCAAAACGAGACGAACCGCGAGCGGTACTTCCTGGTGACACCTAAACACGCCATCGAAGGCCCTACAAACAGCCTTTTCCGTGTTACCATCAGTTCGGGCCGCTCGTAATACATATTATTTAACACGGAAACCGGAAGTCGGGCGACTACGAGGTACACGTATACATACAATGCGTTGTACCGTCCCCAAGCGCTGTTATTAATGTAATTATTGTTTGTTATCAATCATAGAGCAGGTCAATTTCGCAATTGTTAGACCTAACAAAGGCAACAAAGCAACACTTGTATCATATACAGGGTGTATATTTAGTGGCCCCTTCTTGGACCACACCAAAAACAGGCAAAGTGTGAAATTATATCCTAGGTGTATCGTAGGCTTTTTAATAAATATAGTGTGGAACAGGCAAATGGAATAAATTCATTACATCAATTTTTGTGCATACATATTTATAAAAAATCCCAAGACAGGTCGAGTGGCAGTTGCAACCCCTACATTTTTAAATGGAAGTAGGGGCTTGTGACATCTCATTAGAAAGGTCTTTTCATTCTGGAGGTTACTTTCTGTCAGCAGGTACAAAGTTATGCTTTGAGTCGCAAAGCAATTAAGATAGAACTAAAAAACAGTTTTTGACAATAAACAAAGCTGGTAGAACATAAACAAAATGAGATTGAATGAAATGAGAGGGAAAGGAAACTATCACAGTTACTGCACACTGTAATTTTATGTAATTAATGTAGGCCAAGGTTAATAATAACATAAAATATTGTTCATCTGTTTTATAACAATACTCGATGTTTGTGTGGTAATCTATTGCACCATATGAACTATTATATTAAAAAATATACAGAATATTCTATTTAAAACATAAGTTGTTAAAAAAGATGATTTTTTTCATAATTTTCAGAGGCCAGATAAACATTTTCGGCTATTTCTGAGATTTCTTTTTAAAATGAAACAAATACAAATTCACCTACAAAGTTGACGAATAAGTGTTTTTTTCGAAAGAAGAACATAAAATAACAGCAAATCAGGATAAAAAAAACAAAACAGACCAAATGGGCATCACCACGCAAAATAAAATTTACGCCCAAGAAATGATCCAGGATGGATTTTTCATAATTTTAGGGATTCATTTCAGGGGCCAAAAAAAAGACTGACAACGAACAGCCTAAACAGTTTTTTATTACCTATACTATAAAAAGCCAGAGGAACAATCTAATAATTTATATGACCTTAGGAAGAATAACGAAATTAGTAGGTACTATCAATGAGGTGGATATAGCAGGGCTGTATAAAAAAAAACAATGGAATATGTCCTTTGTCTGAAACACGAGATTTAAAGATTTGTTTACTAAATTTAACCTAATCACCCACTGGGTTCAAATCAAATCAAAATATATGACATGTAATGTAATAAAAAAAGAAAAAAATCCAAAAAAACTATAGGTACACATACAGGGTGATTCAGAACTTATCAAAAAAAAAAAAAAAAAATTGTGGATGTACAGGGACCCTTACAAATACAATTTTGTAAAGAAAAAATCAAAAAGGGCACTTCGAAAATGATTTAAAAATAAACTTCTGCATGGCACTGGAAACTGGTCCACTGTGAAACCTGACCTCGCACAATGCGACCGGCATGGCGGTGTGATAAAAACGGACAAAAACTTTCGCAAGGAAAGAAATATATAAATAGAATTCAACTGCTTTTGCCTTTGTTAATTAATAAAATTAATTTGTATTTTTAAACAATAAAATCATTTGACATATCCGATGTTACAACAATTGTTCAATATTTTTTATCCACCAATGTGTAAACACATTTGGGTTCGTTGTACTCAGTTTCTACGAACTAACACAAATGTTGTCTTGTTTCACCATAACACAAATGCTTCACCATAAATTAAAACGATATCCATTAACTCCGAGTACACGCAAACCATTTTCGACACTAACTACCCATTTTTGACACTAACTACCCATTTTTGACACTAACTACTAAAAACCTATTGTAAACACCACAGATAACAGGTAAATATCGCAACGACGATTGCAAAATCCTAATTAGTATTCGGAGTCGTTGAGGCCACGTGGCGAACGACGCTAGAGACTACAGTTGTCCAGCTATGTAGTGGTTGAATGTACTATAACTTCAATATTTTTTTCTCGGAAACTATAAATATTTTACAAAAAATTTTTTTACGATATTGATTCCATTTCTCATGCTGCATCTATTCCCTAATTTTTTTGGATAAGTTGTGAATCACCCTAATACTTTTGCCTCTACCAATTTGTTCCCAGATAGAAAGGCAAAAAATAATAAAGAAAGCAAACTGTTATGTGAACACTTTTTCGGTCATAAGTTCTAATAGAAAATAAAAAAAAAAACAGAAAAGTTGCAATTTCCTAATTAATTTGTAAGACGGAAACCAGATATCGCAAACTATAAACCCAAGCGAACAAAAATACACCATAACAAAGAGTTCCTATTATATGCCATTCTTGGAAATGTCTGAGTTCACAAACCACAACAAAGCCAAGATTACAGCGGAGGAAGAGGTGTCGCTGAAAGAGGACGTGACACGGTTACAAAGAGGAATCGCCAGTGTCGTATTAGGAGCTCAGGGCCCCTGAAATTGAATACCCTGTGGGGTGTCACTTTTTCTAAAAAGTTTTATGTTTTATATACATATAATAAAAGGTCAATTCTCAGTAAAATGTAAAATAGTTAGATCTTTCTATCGTGGCTATTTTTACTTGTTGGTCTTTGCCAAAGACGATGTTAGAACTCCAAGAATACAAGATATTTCTTTGATTACACAGCCACACAAAAAAAGAAAAGTTGTCTGTTTTCATGCGACATATGTTATCAGTAGTATTTTTGCCTCCTGATCACGAATTCGGTGTCAGAATTGAGCTGTCATATCACAGGAATTTCCTAACCTCAAAAAACAGGTAAAAAATAGCAAAAATTCATGAAAAAGTGATGAAAGGGAAAATACAAATATTTTTTTTCTATATTTAAATGTTCATTTGCATAGCTAAGTCCCCGCCGAACGTGAATTGGCGGTCAGATTTGATGATTATTTTTCTAACCTAAAAAAAAACGGGTCAATTAAGGTCAAATATCACGAATTTTCAAAAAATAACAAATTCGCGCCAAATTTGGTATACGGGAGATTTGGGGGTCGTTAACTACGGATCCGATGTCAATTTCACAAAATTCAAGATGGCGGATCCAAAATGGACGACCAAATTTTCAAAAAATAACAGATTCGCATCAAATTTGGTATAAGGGGGTTTTCTGTGTCGCTGATCACGAATTCGAGGTCAATTTTGCAAAATTCTAGATAGCGACTGACCAAATTTGGTATATAATTTGGTATTTGGGGGATTTCGAGGTCACTGATCACGAATCCGAGATCAGATTTACAAAATCCAGCCCGTGAATAGATCTTTTACAGAAAAAAGAACAAGATATAGCCAAAAAAAAGTAGGTTATCACATGATTGGGTACTCAGGTTATAAAGTAAAATATTACAAAATGAATTTCGCAATCCTGACCTCGAATACGTAATCAGTGACCCCGAAAAGTCCCGTATACCAAATTTGCTGCGATTCTGTTATTTTTTGAAAATTTGGTCGGCCATCTTAGATCCGCCATCTTCAATTTTGCAAAATTGACCTCGGATCCGTGATCAGCGACCCAGAAAACCCCCGTGTACCAAATTTGGAGCGAATCTGTTATTGTTTGAAAATTCGTGATATCTGACCTTAATTGACCCGTTTTTTTTTGAGGTTAGAAAATGAACCATTAATTCTGATTGCAGATTCACATTGGACGGGGTCTTAACTATATAAATGAACATTTATATATAGAAAACAATTTTTTTGTATTTTTCCTAGCACTTTTTCATGAATTTTTGCTATGTTTTACCTGTTTTTTGAGGTTAGGAAATTCCTGTGATGTGATAGCTCAATTCTGACACCGGATTCGTTATCAGGAGTCAAAAATACTACAGATAACATATGTCGCATGAAAAGTACAGACAACTTTTCTTTTTTTGTGTGGCTATGTTTAATTTAACAATTTCAATTTGTGTGTTTTTGTATTAATCATATTTAGACATATTTTTAATTTTTATTTTAGATAATTTATTAATTACTTGCTTTGTACTAGGTATTAAAGGCAGTGGCGGCTCTTGACTTGACCAGGGAGGGCGGAACAATGTAGGTACAAAGTATTGAAAAAAAAAAAAAGATTAAATGTAACTGAGTAGGTAGTTTTATGTTAAGTATTGTATGTAGGGAAATTGTGCTCAACACTATTTTTTATAGTGAAAGTCCATTCTTCTGCTTTTGCACGAAATAAAATTTGCGACGGTAACCATGACCACCGCTGTAAACACTTTACAAATGTAGAGACGAGCTGCGATGAGCCCACGCATTCAGTATTTTTCAAATGAATTTCGCAAGTCGACTTAAATTGACTGACACAAGGCCGATCTGCGCATAAAGTAGCTGATTCCTTCAAAATCGCCAGTTAAGAATTTTTTGCATAGTTCGATTTTTGATATCGAAAAAAATATTTGACTTTATTTGATGAGATTTAAAAAAAAATGTAATGTACCTGAATAAAAAAAAATAAAGTGCAAATCTGTTCTCGATTAAAATAATTAACATTTACTGATTACATTTAAAAATAATTCGAAATAATAACATTAATAAAAACAATGATTACACTCGTTGAAATGAATTTATTTATTGCGTCGTTAAATTCTCTCGTTGCGTTGTGCTAGTTCTGGTGTTACAGTGGCGTGCAGATAAATATTTTTTAATAACTTCCGAAAGCCCTTCAATTTGGGAGCCTAGGAACCTAACACCGGCCCTGGAAGTCGCCGCACTGTAGTCTCGACTTGACTTGGTGGTCAAAGCACTGCACTTGCCTGCGAGAACCGTTATACTTCAGAACGGGGGTTCGTGACTCAGCCAGCGAGTCTACTCGACCGACAGTTAATCGGAGTATCTGAGTTGGTGAACTTTTTTTTTCTATGCAGCGTATCGCCCATCGTCGACGTCGAGACACGCCACCACCAGTTGATATCGCCGTTAACAGTTGGAATTGAATGATAGATGGGCTGATGTGACCCCCCAGGAAGACATAATCGAATGTCTCGATGAAAGAAACTACGAATCTAAATTTAGTTAAGGGGGGCGTTTTTATGCGTAATTTTCAGTGGATTTATAGCAGTATTTTGACTGCTTTAATAGATACCTTAATAGAAACAAGAGATTATCTAAATAAAGCCAGAGCCTACTGGACCATTTTAAGAATTTAAATTTTATCTAACGAAATACATAAAATCGTTTTTTATTTTTTTTTCTCGATAACGGTCGCAGATACGAAAAAATCATAAGAGGCAAAAAAGTTTCTCAACAAAACATTAAATCCAATTTTGATCTGCCAGCGGCGCACCACACAAAAGTTCAGGGGAAGAAAAGGGGGCATGAACCCCGAAAAAATATAACTCTGTAAAATATCACGACCATTTGGCATGTCCAATGATGTAAGCCTTACAGCCTAACCTATATTCCAAATTTCAGCTAAATATCTCAAAAACTGTGGGAGAAAAAATAAAAAAATCTTAAAAGTTTAACACCCTGTAGATCGGTAACGAAGCGTTTGCGGACCTATGTTTATATGAACATGAAATAAGACAAAGAATTACCCCCTCCGTTATGTACATGATATTTAGGAACACCCTGTATATATTGCCGTATACTCAAGATTCCTAGATTTAACCTTATGTGTTCTGTGTTGTTTTAATTTTCTTAACCTAGAATAATGGCTAAAATTAAGATTGGTAGGTATAAATTGTAGAATAGAACTTGATTCAATATCGTTTCTTATAAGATTACATACAAATCTCACATGACTCTAGTTTTTGAAATCTATAATTTTTTACAAATGCAATGTCACCTAAAATATCTGGAGGATTATTTCTTTCCTTGTAAATTTTTCTCTTCCTGGGCAAATGTAAAATTTTACCAGTCCATGATTTTCACGTATATTTATTTCTCTCATTTCTCTAATATGCATTTTTTCATTTAAATAACTTGGTAAACCTCAATATAGGCACAAAGTAACAACTAACTAGGAAACTAAGGTAATATTAAGAACTGCTAATATTAAAAGTACTTTATGATTTTCAAAGTGCTGTAACATGGAGGGAAATGGTCGTAGAGAGAATAAAAAAAAAGGAAATTGAAGCTTCAAGTTTCTAGGTTTTGGATCTGGAGTTTAAAATTTTTTAACTCACCGGTTTTCGAGTAATCATAAAAAAAATAACGAAAAGAAAAAATTCCAAATTTTTGCTTGTCTTCAAAGATATCAATGTATGTTTTTGTAATTTTATCGTAAAGCTATAGATAATTTAATTCTCTTCAATTTGAGCGGTTCCGGAGCTCTGTATAATGATTTGTCGCCGAGTTATCTTCAATCGAAGCAATCAATTTCTCGAGAAATAATGATCGCACAGAAAGTCCATGTAGGGTTTTGAAAATTGCAAAGGATTCTCTACAACTCGTAATTATTGGTTATTGAGAAAACAATTTTTGGAAGTGAAAATATTGGTTGGAAACAAGATAAAAAAATTGCATAATTAAGTAGGGATAATTGAATAAATTGATATAACTTTGCAAATAATGGATAAACTAAGGATATTGACTGTAACTTTTCATCCTGAAAGTGTCCTAAAGAAACACTGATAATTTCAAAACGCTGCGATTTTTACTTGGTGCCCGGAATGTTTAAATTTGTCGTTTTTGCTGAAAATCAATATAAAGAGTAATTTTTCCCTATTTATTCACCTTTTTTAAGTTGAAAATTGTGTTTTTCAGCAATAAACCATATTTTCTTCATCAAAAAAATGTTAATTATTGTAAAAAACAAAATGTTTCTAATTTAAAACCGTTACGCCACTGTAGCCTTTTGATATAGTCTGTAGTTTTGTATGTATTTTGTATATTTGATGACAACTGTCCCTTTGTCATTCACAATAATAAAATTATCCTAATTTGTCCAACCTTTACTACCTATAAGTTACATTTTTTGCTACGGTAACACAAACAATATGCTGTGGTTAAAGTCACAACATTGTTTGTATTAACTTTGCCTTGTGCTTAATTTTGAAAAGAAAAAAAGAAAATGGACTCGAGAGATTCTGAATGGACAATTTAGAAGACGTAGTTTTTGCAAATATTTTTCATATTATTTTTTTAAATCAATATTTAATCCTATGTTCAAGAAAAAAATTCAAAACAATTCCAAGTGAAACAAAGTTATGTTTAAAAATACAGTTCATACTGATAAAAAGTTCAACACAATCTCCTTATTGCCTTTGAAAATTAAGTCCTCCTGGCCAATTTCACGCCACACTTTATTCTATTTGTCTTTTTCTTGTAAACTTCGTTCCATTCGCTGTCATTTTATTAAATTCATAACGGCGATTTTTATTTTTATTCCACGACGCGACGTTTAACAGTCACTTCTTCTATCGTGACATGTCGGTATGTGAATTCAACAAACCAAAGATAAAGCACATGAAGGCAACTCATCAACTACTATTTCTAGACTGATAAGAAACACATATTTTTACGAATAAAAGAATCACGGTTTGCATATCGTAAAACATCACACAACACAGAGCTTCACCTGACAACATTATTCGGAAAAAAATCCTGAAGTGCAGATTAAAAATACAAAAATCGGCTAAAAATAAACGACTGAAAATAACGTGTTTTCTATGCATTCCGTCAATACAGTGGAGTCGTTGCACCGCGTCATTTATTTTCAAAGGATCTCAGATCTCAGTATTTCTCGGAGTTCTGTTTGTCGTCTGAATCGTGCAGCAGTCAACAAATCAATCAATTTTCACGAGTGATAACTCTTTGACGAATGAAAGGCACAGTGATCGAAGGGGTTTTCCTTCAATTAAAAAATAAGGCTAAACGATAAGAAGAAAAATTATAAAAAAAATACGGATTTATCTTTTCTTTTACAATTCAAATACATATAAAAATCGTGGAAATTTTATTACAGTAAATTTTCGCCAAAAGTCAAGGGTTATTTCTCATTTTCCGATATTTAACATTTTTCGCGAAGAAAACATTTTCAATTTAAAAAATTAATAAAAGATGTAAAATTTCTTCCTTTATTAATTTTTAACAAGTGACAATTTCAGTCATTCGGATCACATTGAAAGAAAAATCCCAGGGTTTCAACTCTTGAGGGTCTTTGGGACACTTTGAGGTTAAAAAAAATCGAAAACAGTATTTTCGTTATTTGTAGTTACCTCAAGTTTTTTGTTACCTCATTCGAATCGTTTCTTACATCAAAAAGCCCCGCTTAGATTTTCATCATACACCATTTTTTTTTAAATCTTGTAAAATCGCCCGTATTCCGAAAATGTGGAAAATTATACAGGGTGTAACGTAAAGGTTGGGAATAAATGAAACGGTGGATTTTTTATTTTAAAAAATTAATATTTGTTTAATAGTTATGCTCTTTTACGGGTTTTCTTTTCCAAGCTACAGGGCGCTAAAAAAATTCAAAAAATTTAGTTTTTCAGTATCATTTTCAATGCAAAAGTCTTTTTTCAATGCCTATTTGACCATGTTCGGTGGTTGAGTCAAAGCATACTTCATAATGTTTTTCTTATTTTTATTTTCCTATGTTAGTAGGAAAAAGGGTAGTAGGTGTTTCAAAAGTTTTATTTACGGAAAAAATACAAGAGCTTGAAAAAAAGGCAAGAGGATAATTTTGTTTAAAATAAAAAGTGGATCATAAAAAAAATATTAAATTTTTTTTTACCAGTGGCGTACCACAATTTTCTTAGAAAAATCTTACGGTACAATTCGTACGCACGACACTGATTGTGCGTAACTTACAAAGTCAATCTTTTTCGTGTTACTAGGGGATTATTAAATTAAGCTAAGGCTAAATTTTCGATCTTATAATGTTCGAAAGTTATTGGAGAAAAACAAAATTTTTTAAAACTTTTTAGCGCTCTGTAGTTTGGGAAAGAAAACCCGCAGAGCATAACTTCATATGAGAAAAAATTATTTTTTAAACCAAAAAATACACCGTTTAATTTATTCCCAACCTTTACGTCATACACAGTATTTTTCAAAACAAGAGGAAGGTCAATTTCATTTTTCATCCATATTTCTTATAACTATGGGATA
This sequence comes from Anoplophora glabripennis, assembly GCF_000390285.2. NCBI lineage: Eukaryota > Metazoa > Arthropoda > Insecta > Coleoptera > Cerambycidae > Anoplophora > Anoplophora glabripennis. Next base: position 84,734 of record NW_019417362.1, on the reverse strand, counting down.
TTAGAGACAGAAAGAATCACTATAAACAGAAGTATGGCCAAAAAGAACAGATTTCCATCCAGGGTAGAAAAACATTCGCGAACCCTTACTTAAGGAGGTATATCGGGGTCCGAGGGAAGTGAGAAGCGCAGGGGGTCCTATGCTTTTCTTATGGGACTAAAGCCCGCTGCCAACTTGAAAAAATTAAATTCTATTGAAATTATTTGCGATAAACATTATCTATATAGCAAAGAAATCTACTCATATGCACATAGCATACATATTGACTAATTAACAACATAAAAATATCATATTTAAGTAGTTTAAAGACAATGTAGATGTGGCAACAGCGCTAATAATTGGCTAGCAGTTGTACACACTGCGAACCTACAGACCTCGGACATCGGAGATATTGCGCGTCAAATTCGGGTAAAGATGCGTACGCGTTCAAAATGTATTGTGCGTAAACTATGTACAATATAATTATTATATATAGCAAATATATCGTATTATCCTCGCGAAGATTTGTATCCTTATTTAAAATCCGTAAATCATGTGAACTGGTAGAACAACGAGAAAATAATTATGTTAATTTAGTTCTAAAGAAATGAAATGACACTCGCGCTCATCTCTCGTCCAAGTCAAAGAAAATGTTGGATGCAATTTTGAAGGTTCTGTGATAGAAATTACATTACTCACTGTTCGTGTTTTTGGATAATACGCTATATAAATTTCAAGTACATCTGTGCATTTGAGTAAACCCGATATACCTCCTCAATCCTTCAGATATTCTGCTTCCACGTCTCCATATTAAACTTGGTCTCAAGAAATAGTTCGTTATAGCTTTGGACAAAAATACCGATTGTTTTGGATATTTAGGAGAATAGTTTCCGGAATTAAGTGATGCGAAATTGAGAGAAGGTATTTTCGATGATCCTCAAACCCGTACCGAAAGAGAAGAAAGAGGGTAACTTAGATTACCTGCATCATTAGCCCTGCCTAATAGTTGTCACGATCTACAGGGTGATACTTTTTCATCCTAGCAAACTTTATTCCGGTACGCCACTGGTCTTTTCTAGAACAAGGGTTTAATTCCCTGTTCAATTTAGAAACTTTTTGTCTCTTGCAATGTTTTCGAATTTGCGGTCTAGCAATAATTTATAATTTTTCTTACCATTAGCTACATTTGAAGATAACCAAATAAGTAATCGCTTTCACATCTAAAATAAATTTTTCATTGCCTGAACGATGCCGATATAAATCACTTATAGATAACATCGATTTAAAGAAATATCCACCAAATGTTGAGCTGTCACGGGAAATACAATCAGTTCTCTTCGTGTATTAGCAAAGGCAAGGAAACCGTTAAATTTCGTGTGATATACCAATTTTTACGCCAGCGCCTCTTTTTGTACAGTCACAAAAGGACCCCACCGCCGATCCAGGAGCATAAAAGCGGAATGGCACCGTTTGCAAAGGTCCCATATCCGTCCTCGGATGGTGTTAGCGGGAGCGGAAGGTGATAAATTGAAAAAGGCGATAAAGGATCGGAATCAGGTGGCGTTTCGCGTGAAAAACGACGGCGGTGTATCCCACGAGCAATTTGGTGTACTATTTATACCATTAGAGAAGCGTAGCTTGCAGAACCGACGTTTTATAAGCTGGTAGATGGAAGTAAACCCACGCCTCGTAATTCGAAGTTAAATAAGGGCTTGTTTCGAGGTACGGCAGGATTCTAACCTAATAAAGCGAAGGTTGATTAACGTCTTTTCCGTGTTGTTCGCTTAATTGGCGAAGACTGGGGGAAGAATAACCGTCGTAAGTGGAATCCGCTCAGTTCTTGTCCAATTCACAGGACTGTAGAAGAACCCGGAAATGAATTAAGTGAATTAGTTTCGCGAAATAAGTTAAAATCCATTTATTAGCTGTATACAAGGTATTCTTCAATTCAACTGTCCAACTTCTATAGAAAAATCAATTTTACCAAGGGAAAAAAATAAATACACAATTATAATGACTGCCACAAAAACACGTGCCACACACTCGACCAAGCAAAGCGTCTAAATCACTCACAAACCTGGATTGTTCACCGACACGCACGACAGAGCAGGGTGCCGCTAGATACATATCGAATAAATTGATCGATGCGAAGCTTCAGATCAGAGGCAAACATGTACATGTTGTACAATAACGCGGATAATTAGTAAAAATAGCATCTATTACAAACTTGCGGATATACCCTACAGAGATTTGGAAGACATTCAATAAAAGAAACATGATATTAATTTATCAGTTACTTTTTATTATTAAATAGTCATATGGATTTCAGAAGGAGTGGCATCGAGAAAAAGATTAGTAGTCCAGATGGTATCAGTTTCAAAAAGCCATATTTGGGTGAATCGTATATCCACGGAGATTTTTGGCTTTTTGGCTTTCAAATATCACTAGAAATGAAAATTTTTCTATGCACATAAAAAAAACGTGGGCTTAACTTTTGGCGGCACAATATGTTAAAAAAATTGGAAAAATGTCATATTTTTCTTCCTATTTAATTATGTATGTAAAATTTTTTAATCTGGATTGCAAAATTATTATGCAAAATCTATCGAACCGATTTTTATGAAATTTGGTGTGATGATTCTACATAACATGAAGTTTTCTTGAGCCAAGTATAAAGGTCCTACACCCAATTTAAATACACCTAAAAAATTCCCTAAAAAGTATTGTTTTTTAACCCCATTTTTGTGATTTTTTCGATTTTTACCATAATAATCATGATTCATTCGATTTATAACCAGTCGTGTATTGTAAAAAATTTAATTACAAACATTTTTTTCCTCTTCCATTTTCGCCTAAAATTAACTCTTAAAAAGATACACAATTAAATAGGAAGAAAAATATGACATTTTTCCAATTTTTGTAACATATTGCGCCGTCAAAAGTTAAGCCCACGTTTTTTTTTATGCGCATAGAAAAATTTTCATTTCTAGTGATATTTGAAAGCCAAAAAGCCAAAAATCTCCGTGGATATACGATTCACCCAAACCAAAACAGATACCGCCTGGTCTATAGGAAATACTATTAAAAACAAAAAAAAAACGTTCAGTCGATTACCCATCTTGAAGAACAAAAGTTTTAAGGGATATACAAATAAAAGTAGAACCTCGTATATGAAAAATCTAAAAAAAAAATTAAATATTTAAATATCTTTTGGTGATTTCGGCTCCAAAATAATAAATCGATCAGCTCTGCTACTCCCTAAATACTAATTTTTTAAATCAGTGAAACCAAATCTATGTGACAGCAAAATGGTTTTATAGTTTTATTTTTGGAAAAGGACAACGATATATGAACCTAAAGCTCTATTCAGACTACTTAATACCTACCACTTAAATATCTGCCCCCAAACAAAAAAGTCTACAGTTAATGTCAGGTGGATTAGAGGGATACTATGGCAATAGATATTGTGTTTATACAGGCACTTATTTCTACCTGGTGCTGTCAAAAAGGTAAATATTTCTGGCGCCAAGATTCTATAAATTGTCTATCATAAACCCATAAGATAAAATGATTTGAAAACAAAAATATGTACAAATTCATCGATGGTCAGTTGCTTTGAAGTCATCAAAATTACAGTGTCGACGATATAATCAAAATTTTCAACACTACAAAAAACGTTGAGATCTAAATCAAAATATGAACAGGGTTATTCACATAACATTTATCTCGTTTGCATTTTTATCTACAAAAAAATATTGTAAAGACCAAAGTTTCAGGAAATCTTGAGATCTCACATGAATAAAAAAATGAACTTTTACTCTTACAATTTCAGGGACAGCAAATAAACCAAAATATTGTGTAAATTGTCAAAGCTAATACATATAGGTTTATGACGTACATTCAGTGTGACCCACAATAAATCAGGACATCCATCAGAACATCCCTTTAAATATTTTTCGAATGTTATTTTTCTAAATGCACTTGACGATGATCCATGGTCTGCTGCGATTTTTCGGAAAATCTCATCGTCATAAATAAATTACATTAATTATTTACTAATTTGCTTTTTCTAAATATTAGTTTTCTTACTGTGTGGTATATATAAATCAAATTTATACGACCAACTAGCGGAGAAGAACCCAGACGGAGAATAAGAGGGGTTTATAAATAAATTTCTAAACATGTAAAAACTATTACTAAAAATATTCGACAGCGATTGAATAAATATATAAAATAAAACGAAGGTTTAGCAAAACTTTAAAAAATTCTATATCGAGGCCGAAATTTTTCAGACTTTAAATAAGAAAATCGCTAACCAATTTTTGCTAAATTTGACAACAAAAAAGTTTAGTAGCTTTAATAACTAAAAACAATTTAAAATGTTATATAACGTAGAGTCTCTTTAGCTCCATCTTAAAAAAGTCCGGATAAATCGGCCAATAAATACCGTTTTTAAAACGGATCACTACGTACAGGGTGCCCCAAAAAATCCAGTCAACTTTTCAGGGTCGAATCCTACCGAAAAAGTTTCACATAAAAGTTATAGGATATCAATATTCCACCGATATTCTTGTGACCTTGAACTTAAGTTTTAAGGTCAAACGAAGGTCAATGGAAAATATTTAATTAAACACCCCATTTTTTAAGCCAGCAATCAATAGAGAGCCAAATTTTACGTCTAAATATGGAAAACTTGAACTTATTTATCTCAAAGTATACCAATAAAAATGGTTCAAACAAAAATTGTAGAATTTTTAATTTCGAATTAGGGGTGACCTTAGATTTGTCACAAAAAATAATAGATATAAAATGTAATAAATATGTAGACTATTAAAAATCCTACAAATTCGGTTCGAAACATTTTTGTTGGGTTACATACAGCAAAAATTTTCCGATCCATATTCGGAAGTACAATTTGGCGCTCTGACTGCTGGTATAAACCATAGGGTATTCCGTTTAATAATTTGAATTTCACCTTGGTTTGACTCTGAAACCTTAGGACAAATCCAAGAACACCCTGCAACCATTATCCGAAACTTTTTTGACAGGAGTCAATCCTGAAGAGTTATCGAGGAGTTCAGGTTTTTCTGGGACACCCTGTATACGTAGGATGTTTAATAAAAGAAAAACAAGTAGTATTTTGTTAGAACACAAGAAAATTTCCTAGAACCTCGGCCTTTACCAATTTGTAGTTTCTTTTTGTAGAAAAAACGGCTTATTTTTTGTTCTTGTCACGATTTCTCGAATAATTTCTACCAGGAATCCGTTAGTTACACATTTGGCCGCATTTTTCCCAACCCACTGCCCAATGCCCATAATTGTATACGTAAAACCTAGCACAGAACGTAATTCGTGTGTACACGCAGGCAAACCGTTCTTTTCTCTTTTCTTTGGGTGCCTACGTTTAAATTAAACCTACACTACGTATTTATCAAGTATTAGCAAACGGTTATGCTTCCTGTTCTTGGAAAGGCCGATTCGCGGTTCTGTCGTAATATATTGCGTGCACCAAGGTTAAACTAGGTAGAAAACACTCTTCAGTATTACTCACCAATGTCCAACAGATCAAACACGGTAATGTTACAAAAACCAACGTAGAAAGTTGGTTGAAATGTCAAAGGTCGTTTTGATACGGAAGCCGTTTTTTGTGGGTGCCCATAACTCAAAAAAAAAACTGTAAACGCTATAAATTTTAGTTTTACATCGTTGAGTGAATGACTCAACGCTTGCATACAATTCCAGTAAAACCAGATTCAGTAATTTAGAAAAAGCAACCAATTTAACCAAATTATCTATATAAGATGATATTTCGCTCGAAAATGATATAATTTCTTGTAAAACCAACAAAAAAATCTACACTGGCCTAAATGTTCTTCTTATTTGAAACATGCATTTACTTTATCGCAAGCATTTCTAAAACAAAGTACGTTAATTATATTAAATCAAATCATTACAGTTTTCTAATCTATTATAATGGTAAAGATAACAAAATTACCAGAAGCAATTTTAGAATCCCATGAAACGTCAACATTTACCATTATAATTACCGTTATTAAAGTTTATAAAACGATAAAAAAATTTATTTCCAAGATAAACCAAGATAAAAAATGTAGTATAGGTATTTAAAATTCAACATTATTAATATTAACTATTCTTCGAGCTATTCTTACTCTCTTTGCTGTAATTATTACACCGAAATAGGTATTTTAAATACACTTTGCCACTTTCTAATAGATATTTACACAAAAAGAATAAATCAATTTATAAATTCAACTTTTTGACAAACGAGCAGGTAGACAAAAAAGAGCGCACGGAAAAGAGACAGTGAATTTTATTACACTTCAAACGCGATTTTTAAAAACTACCTAAATCGAACGATACCTAAGAAAAATATTTAGGTATTAAACTTATCGTAACAATGAGAAATTTATTTATACTTATATACTTAGGCCTTCTATGAAAATTTTTAAACGAGTTATATGGGTATAATAGTAAAAACCCATTACCATCACGAAGTTCAAAACAGATCATCAATATTTTTGGTAAGAATGAATCTGGCCTATATCTCAAGTAGGTATGTGACAAAAACGTCTATTAACAGTATCTACTAAAGACTGTCTTCAATTTGCAAAACGAGATAAAATTAGCATGCGTGAAAATGTAAATTCTATAGCACTAGTTTTAACATGCTATGGGAATAAAATGCAAATCTTAAAAATATATATTTTAATGTAAGACTACCTACCAATTTCCGTAATAGGTATTATACCTACTTTTGTCCCACCAATTTAACAATACCTGCTCAAGAATGATCGTGATACACTCGTATGTACAAAACCACTCTAATAAATCACTAAGTAGGCAAGGAAATCCAAAACACAGGCCTATATTACCAACTAGGTACTATTTCAAATATTTTGTTTATTTACACACGAAAAATCAATAATACCTACTTAAAACGTCACAAGTTCAAGTTTTCTCATATGAGCGGATCCGTTTTTCCAAATAAAATGAACAGGCCTTAACGCCAACGCCAAGTGTATCCAATTAATTGCAGCAATGCGACTATTTTATGAGGTTAATTACGAAATTGATGCTCGGCAACAGTCCAGAGATCAAAATCGTCCGTCAACTTCTTTGTTCCCGGACTAGACATTGCGTCCCAAGGCCCAACTTTGACTTAAAGTGGCGTTTATTTTTCGCCCCGAGGCTCAATCATCGACATCATCCACAAATAAAAGAAAAACAAACGGGATCTTACCTTTATTTTTCTTCCAAGTTGTGGTGGCAATACAGGATTCGAAGAAACGAAACTACACTTAACTGTCACATACTTTTTAACGTTCAACGCGGGAATAGTGCATGGAAATAAGCTGAATTAAAATGAACGGTTGCAGTTTTTTATGCACCGGAAGTGTTCTTGTGGATTCGGTGGTTTGTAAGTGATGTATTTATTGTTTATTCAGGATGAACTCAACGTACACCCTTCACACCGCGAGCTCACCCACAAACTGAAAAAAAATAAATGGACAATCGACGATCATGCGCATTGATACCAATCTAGAAGTTAAGAACCTGTCGGCCACGTTGCCAGATCGACTATTTTTCTTTGTAAATAGGGAATAACTTCATATTTGGGCAAGTTTTTAAATTCGTCGATTCTATTAAAATTTCAACAAACTGTTTTTAAATTAATTATGTATTATTCGGTGAATTCCATCGAACCGTTTCTACAGAATGCGTACTTCCTTTCAATTGACCACCAAATCCACATCAGAGTTCAGAGATCTATAAAATTGAAAAGTATAAATATTAAATGGTACGGAAATTATGTATTTTGTGGTACGATAGGTATCTATATCTATCAATTGAGGTTTGAGGTTGTGACTTTTGACACAGGTGTTATCGCTGTTATCAAGTCATAAGGTATATACATATGAATAAATAAATATATAAATAAATATTTATTTACCCATATGGTATGATTGTCATCAACATGTTTTGTCTTTGTCATAGACATCGACTTGCTTGTTGTTGGTAAAATATAGGAGTTCAAAAAGTGAAGATAACGAAATATTAATTATTATTAGAATTTAGACGAAGGCATATCATGTTAAAAATTAACATTTTATGGAACCAGTTACACGAAAGTGTTGTGGTATTTTTGTAAATTAAATTATATTCTTATTTTAGTTTTTAATGTCAAAATATGTTAGAAAACAATTTTAAAATAATCGGCGCGTTTTTTAATCAATTGGAACCCCGTCAAACTTATTAGTGACGTTATTTCAGTTTTATTATATTTATGTGATTCATCTAATGAATTTAAAAACTTGCCCTTTTTCTAAAATTCAAAGGACGTTCTTTTTAAACATCGATTTGAAGAAATAAAATGCAATAGTATGTTGATAGCTAGCTTTTGTGATCTGGGACGAAGGTAAGCGTTTAGTAGACAAAAAAAATATACTCTTATTTAACATAATATTAAAATATCCAGTGTTATCTTTTATCATTATATTTAGTTGTTCACTATATAAAATATAATTTGGCCTTGCAGACTTATGAACTTTGGCAACGCCGTAATACCATTTAGTTTCGAACAGGCAGTGGCGTAACTGGAAATTTATTTTATTATATTTTAATATTTTGTTGATAAATACTAATAGAATGGTTTCCCTTTTTTAAACTATTTTTTTAGAAAGATTTGTTTAAAATAATCGACACGTATTTCGTCATTTATTTATTTTCGATCGTTTAGTGAGAAAAGAGATTGGAATTATATGATGAGGTAGATTATAGTAACTTGCATTTTACTTTATACGGTAACTGTAAAGACAAATACACAGTCAATTTCAACGTAAGAATAGTCAACCTTTGAGATGAAAAATAGTATATCGCAGATGTAGATTTAAGCAACTTATTTTGCTTTACTATTAACCATCTGTCATTTAGATCTTAGAGAAGATACTACAAAATTTAATAAATATTTCTATGTTCGTCAATACAGTATCTGGTTACTTTAATATTATTTTGAGGAATGGGGCAGTTTCTTTCAACTTCAAAGCAAATTGAAATGCCCATTTCTTAAAAGGTATGTATATTTTTGCTGAAACAATTGGCACACACGTGAGAGAATAACAGTTAGCGAAATACTTAATTAGTACTGAATTGTCTATGTATAATAATTTTGTTTGAAACAAAGTAATAACTATATTTTGCACAAAGCGGTGCAAGGAAATAATTTTTAAGAAATTCAAAACTCCCGCTACACTCATAGACCCACAGAACTGAGAAGAATAAGAAGAGACTTGTTCAATGTCATAATTCTTTATCCTTAGGGCCTTTCGATTTGGCAAAAAGCTTAATAGCAACTTAGAGTTACTCTGAACTGATATTAGTTGCTAATAGGTACTATTTTTGTCAAAACGAAAGCGTTTATTGATATGTATTACACCGTGGTTAAAATAGTATCATTGGTTAGATATAATAACTATACTCAAGGATGAATCTGGCAAGAATGACTGCATTCTTCTCAATGGCTTAAGGCGCCTTAGAGAAACTCCGAGCTGTTCCATAGCATAGGGCCTTTCGATTTGGCGAAAAATAGTTAATAGCAACTTAGTGTTACTCTGAACTGACATTAGTTGCTAATAGGTACTATTTTTGCCGAAACGAATAGCCCCCCATGTTCTATTAATCGATTAATCCAGGGTTCGACGCCCTCGGACATCTTCCCCTTTCCCCTCGAGGACTACCATTTTAGCTGACGTTCTAAGCCCAAAATATAAATCAGGTTAGGTTCGACAAAATGGAAAATAATGGTTTTGTGGATAGTAAAACTACTAATAATAGATGGTTGTCTGTATTTTACCCGGAAAATAGAACTACTCGCAATTTAAGTGAAAGTAACAATATATACTATGTATAATTAGTAAAAAGATTAGAATAGTAAACTAACTAACTAGTAACTGTTTGAAAGCATACTACCGCAGATAATCATAAATAAAAACGTATTTTAGATTAGATGTAAATAAACAGGCAAATATCCCTAACCTATGTTCTTTTCAAGAGCTCTCTAGAGTTGTCTCTGAATCTGACGCCCTGGGGCGTGATATCTTGAAAAGAAAACACTGGCTGAATACAGCCATAGACCATGGAGATAAGTTAAAAAATACATGTGTCATATTTTTTAACCTCATTTTTTGTGTTGGTTGCAGCAGGCGAATCACCAAGTTTTTTAAACTTAAGCAAAGATTGAGAGTACTTTTGTACAAAATATCTAATTTCTCCTAAATTTAATCGATTATCACGGTATGATTTGATTATTCTCGGTTATTTAAATGCACTTTTTTTAGTCCATTGAAATAATTTTTCATTTGCAGAAAAAATTGGTGCAATAACCTTTGCACCCGAAATCAAAGGAAAACGTGTAACGTACCAGGAGAAAGAAAAATATCGATATAAACTTAACTTTATTTCATTTAAAAAATATTAAACATATTACAAACAATTCTTGTTATAAAAGTTATAACATACATAGTATTTTATTTACAATTTATACAGTATTTCCCAAAAGAACTGCTGCTTTTTTTACACCTAAGATTAATAATTAGAAAATAACAACAAACTTGAGCATATAAAGTCCCAACGAAAAATAATATACTTTTTATTACGCTATTCGGTATACAAAAAAAAGAAAAATAAATATTACATCAAATCAGCAATGGTTACAAATATTACCACAGCCTGAATTATTAAATTTTTAGGGAATAAGGATGCTACGATTCGGCTTAGTCAAGACGTTTTATTAAAACCAACGCGCGTTACTATTTCTTCCAAGCGTTATTTGTCTGCTGCATGCTGCCGAGGCTCGGGAAGTGGTTGTCCAGCGTGTGGTGGTTGTAGTGATCCGTCAACTCCCTCTTAAAAATAATCTGCTTGCAATTCTCGCAGATGACCAAATTCTTCCTGTTGCCCCCGTCGTAAGCGTCGTACAGTTCCCTCTGCTTTTTAATATCCGGGAGGAGCACCAACAGCTCGGGGAAGATCTCCTCGAAGCTGCCGCCCAAGATTTCCTTGCAGTGATCGTAGAATTTCTTCGCGGACAAAACGCCGTTACGGAACAAGTCCGAGTAGTTCTTGAACTCCTTTATAGCCTCGTTGTTGTTCAACACGGCCATGAACCGTTTTATCAAGTTCTGGTTCCTCGCTTGGAAGTTGTTCGGCGGCCGGTAATTTACGCTAGCGGGTGTTATGGCGTAACTCTGACCGCTGCTCGAGGTGAAAGTTAAGTCGTTGGCTACGCCCAGGCTAGGAAACGCGCTGGGTGTGAACCCTGGCGGCGGCTTGACGTTGAAACCCGGCGGGGGTTTCATTTCGCCGCCCAGAGGTGGGAAATCGTTGGAAATGTTACACGATTCGCCCGAGTTAGTCAATGTGCCGATTTTCAGCTCCGAACGCTTCTTCACTAGGCCGTTTTTCTGGTTCGTTTCGTTATTATTGACCCTATCGGTAAAGTCGGACGTCGCGCTTTCATTTGTTTTGTTAAAAGTGTCCGAAGATTTGACAGATTTCGATTCGTTTGTTTTATTGTCAGTTTTTGGTTTAGCTTGTTTCGTTAAATCAGTTTCGGAGCTGTTTTTATTCTTCTTCTTCTTGTTTTTGTTCTTGGAGTCGCCGTTGTCGTTGATTTTAAGTTCCTGCAGCCTGTTCTCGACCTCGATCTGTTTCTGCTTTGGTTTCGTATCGCTTTTCCTGCTGTTTTCTTTCAATCCGACGTTAGCGCTCTTAGCGCCGGAGCTGTTGATGTTATTCAGGTTCACCCAGGTGTTGGCGACGGGTACGGTGGCGGAACTTTTCTTCTTGGCCAAGCTCGGGAACTGATCCAAAGTACTCGGCGGTAGTTGAGGGGCAGGCGCTACCTTGGCGGTCTTCGTTTCTTGCTGCTTCTTCGACTTGCCCTGTACCCACATGGGCTGGACTAGTGTGGTGGAGTTACCGAGGGCGGGGAAAGCTTCCACGGGTCTCTGTTGGGTGGAGGACGAGGTGCTCGTCGTTATGTGAGTGGTCACGCTGCCGTTGGGTCTGTGATTGACGTGAATTGACACTTTCGGAGCTTTCGGATCTTGAGAGTTGCTGTCAGAACAGAAGGGTTTATAAAATTTTAAAAAATCAAAGTTTTTTTTAACCGTTTATAAACTTTACATTAATTTAATGATTTTATTGTTTGAAAATAAATTATAGAATAGAATAACTTCACTAAATCTACTTACTTGACGCTCAACCTAACCGTGCTACCGCTAGCGCTGGAGTTGGAGCCCAACGCCGGAAAATTATCGATCGTCTTAGCCAAGCCCTGTTGCCCCCTTACGGTTCTAGTTATAGTGACCTCGGGGGCCCTGCTCGAGCCGGCTGCGGCAGAATTTGTAGTAATTGTTACAGCTGGGGACGCCCGGCTCGAAGGTGTGCCTAAAATTGATACGTCTCGCAACACAAAGTTCCCAAATGTTTTAGAATTATTTAACGATCGTCAACGGGTGAAATAGTAATAAAAAATCGAAAAAATAGAAAATTTCTGTTACCTAGGGAAGGAAAATCCGCCCCGCTGAAAGCCGAGTTGAGTTTCGATGTGAAATTGACAGTAGTCGCGGGGCGCGACTGCAGAGTAATGCTAGAGTTGTTGCCCAACGCGGGGAAATCCTGGGGTTTTATAGGGTTCACGAATAAGCGACTCGTGCCCTCGTTTCCCCCACCGGGTCCCCCTGGTTCCATGTTGTAGCCCCCCTGGAAGTTTTCCTCGTCGTACCTGAAAAACGTACAAGCAGCAGTGTACAATTCAGTTTTCGATAATATGTAAAGTACCGTTACCACCTATAATAAAATATCTAACATTAGACGTGTCATCGCCTAGTGACGTCGACGTTCAGATTATTTCTTTATTTATTTATTTTCCACGGCTTAAACTCATTCAAGTTCAACATAAAGTGTATAAAATAACAAATAATAATTAAAATAAATACAGTTAATTAAAAATTTTATAAAAAATATATTACTACAATTAATATACAGGGTGTTTCAAGATTAAGTCGACAAACTTTAACGAGATATTCCTCATAAAAAAATGAGAAAAAAATCAAGTATCCATTTTTTTCCAGACGCTTCATTTTCGAAATATAGGGCGTTAAATTTTTTTTTTAAATTCAAATTTTATAAATAACTTCTAAATGAAGAAGGCTGCTTAAGCCAAATTTGGCATGACATCTTATAAGATACCATTTTTCCATAGAAGTAGAAGTCCCGCAAGCAACCAATGGCAGAGTTATGGGGACTCAAGACTCATTAAATTATAAAAAAAATTAATAGGGCCCTACTGAAAATAAAAAATGATGCTGCTTTTAGATAGAACAGTTTGTTATTGACAAAAAGTGTACATTCACTTTTTTTAGTTTCATGGCAAAATTGATTTTTCGGAAGGGTGCTTCTGGATTCTGTCGATAAACTTTAAAATGAACCTCAACAAAAATTTTCAAGCAGGCTGCTGTCAAGCAATGTTAATTTGACATTTTAAATGTTATTTTGCGAATTGTTGCATAAATTACCATTAGATAAAGTGTTCAAACTAATAATTTATTTATTTATTTATTTATTTAGAAATTACAATATCCAACGGGACAAAGTCCCAATTATAGGATAAGGTAAAACAGAAAACCTTAACTAAATTTTAAAAGAAAAAGACAAACTAACATTAAATATAAAAATATAAATACTACATAACATAGAGCAATCAAAATATAAAATCCAGACAAAAAACTTAAAGATAAACAATAACAGACAGATAAAACAAATAAGCTAACAAACATATACAAGATAAGGATTACATTTACTAGACAAACAATTTTTTTATGTCATTCATACAATGAAAAAATATATCAAATATAAATAAATAAATATATAAATAAATATATCAAAAAAATAAGTTTAATAATGCCGTCCATATTTTCGAACAATGAATATGCTGAAATGGTTTTTGTGATGGAAATGCCATGGCGACTCGCCGTGAATATACTGTAAGATTTCCTCATCGCAGACTTTCAGCAAAGGAAACATTTTCAGCGAGATTCAGTCGTCTCAGACAAACTGGGTCTTTCGGTATTCCAATTTATGCTGATGGACATTTTGCCCCACTTCAGGACGAAGTGAGATCGAATACTATTTTAAACCATTTCGGTGAAAATCCATCCAAGAGTGTCTGAAGATCTAGCTATGAGCTAGGCATTTCGTCAAGTTCCATTTGGAGGACGCTTCAGGCTGATGGATGCCAAGCGTACCATATCCAGCGTGTGCAACATTTATTGCCTCAGGACATACGATGCAGGCGCATGTTTTGTGACTGGATGTTAAACCAAGCAGAGAATGATGATCAGTTTACGCAAAAAGTGATGTGGACAGATGAGGCAACATTTACTCGAAGGGGAATTTTAAACCAAAGGAACAACCATATTTGGTCCTACGAGAAACCACGGGCAGTAAGGGAACATAGTTTTTCAGCATGAATTCCAATGTAAATTATGGTTGGGTCTGTTGGACAACACTATAGTTGGTCCCTACTTCCTTCCGCATCGGTCAAATGCTGACATGTTTACCGAGTTCCTTGAAAATGGTTTTCAAGATCTGTTAGAAGATATTCCGCTTAATACTCGAATGAACGGTTGGTTTTAACTAGATGGTTGTCCTGCCCATTTTGGTAGAGGTCCTAGGGAGTGGTTAAACATTAATTATCCCAGGAGATGGATTGGTCGTGGAGGACCAGCGTGGCCCGCACGTTCACCGGACTTGACACCGATGGATTATTTCGTTTGGGGTGCTGTTAAACAAAAAGTCTACAAGGTGCCAGTTGATACCCTAGAACAGGGGTCGGCAAGTAATTTTAGGTGGGGTCCAGATACTTTTGAAATTTTTTTACGAGGTCCAGAAAAAAATTCGTATTTCTTACAATTTTTTTATTTTCATTTGCATTAAGAACTCAAATCAGTCACAATTGTAAAATACTAGAAAAAATTACTCAAACGTAAAAAAATATTTTTTAAATAATTTGAGTAATTTATATTTTCAAAAAATTTTTGGCGGTCCAGTATTTTACCTTCCGCGGTCCGGATCTGGACCGCGGTCTGCCAGTGGCCGACCCTTGCCCTAGAAGATCTAAGACAGCGAATAGTCCAAGTGTGTCGAGAATTAACTCCAATTCAGTGTCATTCGGCCACTACCTCCATAATTAGAAGATGTCGTGCATGTCTACAGTCCGGAGGCGCCCATTTTGAACAAAATATTTTTTAAATCATTTCATTTTTGATTCACTTTTCGCTTTGTCTAGATATAATATTAATTGGTAATTTTTTGGTTGTTTCAATTTACAAATAAATTTTCATGTATTGTTTGCCATCTTATTTTATTTAAAAGTGCACCACACAAGTAAATGAAGTGACTACAAACCGCCTGAAAAAATTTAGGAGTATTGCAAAGGACGTTACGTTGTCACATTACAACATAGTCACATTAGATGTTAGGTACTTAAATATTTCTATTGTTTTCATCATTTTTTTTTCCTAAAAAAACCGCCCTATATCTCAAAAACGAAGCATCTCCTAAATAATTTTAATACTATTGGTTAAACCCAAGGGAAGGGGAGACAAAAAGGCTTATTTGACTCACACATACTCGAGACTAAGACCAATTTTAATAGGTACTATATTTTTTTTAGGTTTTATGAGGAACGTCTTCCTAAAGTTTATCGACAGAATCCAGAAGCACCCTTCCGAAAAATCTATTTTGCCATGAAACTATAAGAGTTAGGAAAAAAAGTGAATGTACACTTTTTGTCAATAACAAACTGTTCTATCTAAAAGCAGCATAATTTTTTATTTTCAGTAGGGCTGTATTAATTTTTTTTATAATTTAATGAGTCCCCATAATTCCGCCACTGGTTCCTTGCGGGACTTCTACTTCTATGGAAAAATGGTATCTTATAAGATGTGTCATGCCAAATTTGGCTTAAATAGCCTTCTTCATTTAGAAGTCATTTAAAAAATTCAAATTTTTTTAAAAATCTTGAACGCCCTATATTTCGAAAATTAAGTGTCTGGAAAAAAAATTTATACTTGATTTTTTTCTTATTTTTTTATGAAGAATATCTCCTTAAAGTTTGTCGACTTAATCCTGAAACACCCTGTATAAAAATATATTAATTGTATATTTCCTCTCATCATCTTACCCATCATACCACTTTTTGATCAGTTAAATTTGATTGTTTGCAACTACTTTGATATCGCCATATATTCTACTTCTAAAAACACTTATTGGGATAACTAAAACTTGAAAATAATAACACATATTTCCTATTTCTACGCTTATGACAAGCACTGACACACCTCGGCTGTAAACTGAGACAGAACAAGATTTCAGCAAGTGAAACGATACCTCAGTTATCTCTCTTTTTGTATATGACAAACAGAGATAGAAATAACCGCGTGTAACATAATAAAATGTTCTATGTGCACGTGCGCAAGTTAAACTTTTTATCAAACACTATGCGAAAATAGCAAAAATGCCGCATATGTCACCAGTAAAATAACATCTCCGCCCAAGTATCGACACTATTATCTACACGGTAATAAAAGTACTGACCTGTCCCTGCGATCGTTGTACCGCTTATTCCTCAAGTTATCACTTCTCGGTCTCGGAGCCAGGGTAAATTCCAGCTCCAAGGTCCTAGCTTGCTTCGTAGCGGATTTACTCATATGCCTGCTGTGTTCCATTGTTATGTGGGCTAAAATACGATTAGCGAGTCACGTAAACTAAGAACGAAATAAAATTATAAAGTTTTCACCTTTAAGATCTATGTCCGTCCTGAAAACGGCAGTCATCGGTAGAGTCTTACACTCCCCTTCCTCGCACAAGTAGTGCTCGTCGCGGAAGTGCCTCTTCAAATCGTCCATGTCGTTGTAGTATTGGTGTTTGCCGTCGGCGTCGCAAAAGTGACAGAATAGATGGTTCCTCCGCAGATGGCGGAAGAGCTCGTCGCTGTCCATGTAGCGGGTGTCGCAGAATTCGCATAACGGATGGCCTCTACGCAAACAAGAGGGGGTTAATAGTGTTTCGTTGTTTTTTATCATTATACATGCTTTTGTATAATTTAGTAACGTATTATTCTAAAGCTACCTTATTTTGTAGACGAAGCACTGAGGATTAAAAAATTGCAGTGTTTTTTTAACAAAATATACTAACTGTAAGTAAAATATTTACGTCAAGAACAACTAGATTCTATTAAATTTTTAAATAAATTACTGAATTTCTTTAATTTTATGGGTTATCCTTCAAATAAAATAAATAATGTCACATATTGACGTGTTCGTAATTTTATCCTCTACCTTTTACTGTCAAAATCCAATATAGCGTTCATAAGAAAAAGAAAAACAATTGAATATTGCATATCTGAAACTAGTGGCCGTAGAAATTTTTTTTCAACGGAAATGGATTCTGTTGTGAAATAAGGATGCTAGATGGCATTTTCTAAAATCGCTATTTTCAGTTTTTTCACAATACTGAAAAGACGCAACATTTTTCTAATTTGAGCCACCCCACATAGCTTACGGTTTCCCAGCCATGAAAAACGGACCACTCTGTATTGACCACATTTCAGAAAATTTCGCATTCACTTGCAGAAAAACAACCAACTTGACCTAATTACGAACCGAGTTTGGGACCCCCCTAAAGCTTCGAAACTGAATCTTTCCGTTCGAAAAATACTCACAGCTAAATTTTATTCTCCGATACTTTGTCATGGCAGATAAAATTGGCACTGACCTGTGGGAGGTATTATCCGGATCCCCCTTTCGCCTGTGGTGCCCCAGTTCCTGGCGGGTGTAGCAGCGCCTTTCCGAGCTGAATATCCTGAGGTTTTCAACGCAAATATCACAGTAGAACAATTCGTGCTCTCTCCTCATGTGATCTTTGAGCTGTTGAAACGTTTTAAAAGGCCACTTCCTTTCGCTGTCTTGGCAGATGTGGCAGCGATGTTCAAGGATTTTGTAATAAGCTTTCTGAATGTCCGAAGTGCAAAAGAAAGTTCCGAATTTGCGGTCTTGGAGGTTGGACCGCTCGAATTTTGGGAAGAGGGTGGCGAACAGTTCGATAGTTTTCGTAAAAATGACCTTAAAACAAATAAAGAAGATAAAGAAATGTACATGTTCTCAAATGCATATGGCCAAAATGCAATTATATTATCATTCAATACAACATTTTTATTCCCATACGATTTAAAAATTGTTTTAGTTGACAAGTCCAATGAAGTACATTTCAATTAAATTGTTTAGTGGGCAAATTCCACTGAGGCTGATATAAAAAATGCTTGAATTGAAATAAATATAAAAGTCAGCTTAATCTTATCACACCATGCTTCAACGTAAGTATTCAAGTATGAGTTAAAAAAGTACAATATGTTATCTTGTTCCTCGGTGGTTTTACAAATGTGTGAACATATCGATAGGTTACATTTATATTTTTCAAGATTTCCTACTTACATTATTCAAAATAAGTTATTAAAAAAAAATACAAACAGTACAGGTGTTTTCTATAATTATATAAGAGTATGACCACGAAACATTAGTCTAAAAATAGCACGTTTCTGTCTATTTATTCGAGAAAATCGACAAATGTTTTACCACTTGACCAATGTAATCCAAACATCGTACCTTTGGCATATCTTGCCTGCAAATGGGGCATTCATTTTGTCGACACAATACCCTCATTCTGGTGGAACACTCGAAGCACACAGGATGGTCGCACACGCCGATGGAATAGAATTCCACGCTCTTAAAACAAACCACACAGAGATTCTCATTATCACTGAAATTTGAGGCTTCGGTACCCGACATCGTGGCTTCAATAATTGAATAAATCGCTTGATTAGCAAAACTTCAAAAAACACAACCTATATTGCAGTTATAGGAAAAATATGACAGTATGACAGATAGCAAACAAGGACATCGTCGCTCTGTGTTCCTCTGATAGGTGGCGGTAACTGATTCCACGTGTTTCGTGTGTTTCGCCAGGGTCGTAAAAGGGAAAGTAAAGTATTCCGATACGGATTTAATTAAAACCAGATTTAACACGCTTAAAATGATGCAAAAGTGAAATGAATTAAATAAGTTACACGCGAGTAGTTGAAATGCTACAGAATGTGATTAGAAATGTGTGTTTTCATTCAGAATTGTATCCCTACTTATTTTCTGTTATATTCGTAGTAAAAGTAAGTGTTGGGTAGTTTAACTAATCAGTTAACTCTTAACTGAAGTAAACAGAAGTAGAGAATGGTCTACCCATTAATTAAAAAATCGACTAAAATTCTATAGAGGCCATAATGTTGCAACGTATAAATCCATATTGAATGATTAAAACAAGTTCAAAGATAAAAGTTAGGTACTCAGTAATAATTAAGATAATAAATAAGGTAAATTGATCTACAAATAAAAATATTACTGAATTAAAAAACAGTCATTACGCCCCTGTCTCTAAAGATTATTATTTTCGGATAAATTGACAGATTTAGATCGGGTTTTTTGTGTTTCGAAATGAAATTAAAATCAGAAATCAGAATCAGTGTAACCAACGTTGTAATAACAGGAAAATTGTTTAATAAAATTTTATCAATGATGTGTCAAATCTTTTACATTTTATCGTTTTATAATTAGTAAAATATTTTTCAAAGCTTGTACTGGATTATTATTTAATTTTATAGTAGTTCGAAATCAAATAAAAACTAATAGTTGATAACTTTAAAGGTTAAACCAAAAAGTCACTAGACCAGTAGTTTTGTCACTAAATAATAGTTTAGCATTTAGCATCTTTTCATATATGGTCACGTTGGTTGGTCGGCAAGTAGTTAATTAAAAATAAGTTTAGTAACACTTTTAAGGTAATTAAATAAAATCGTTTTTCTATTCAGTGGATTACATAATAATTTTAGAATATTTTATCTATACTTGAGACTTACTATATTCCTTTTAACAATACGAACTCGGGACTCTCTGCAGATAAAAAAACATTTTTTTTATAAACACTAGCACGTGGGCTATATTGATTTAATTTTTTTTACCTTGCAGGTGTTCCAAACATGTCTGGCCGAAAGAAGAGACCAGGTCTGAAACTTCAAGTTTCAGATGATGTAGTTCCTCCTGTGTAAGTAAAATCTGTTTTATTTACATAACAATGATTTATATGATTTTTATTTGTTAGTGTTCCTCCAGCAAATCTAGACACAAGAACGACCATCACCATAGGAGACAGAACGTTTGATGTCGAAGCAGACGACTTGGAAAAAATATGCGATTTGGGTAGAGGAGCCTACGGAGTGGTCGAAAAAATGAAACACATACCTAGCGGCACAATAATGGCCGTGAAAAGAATAACGGCAACGGTGAATACGCAGGAGCAGAAACGATTGCTGATGGACCTTGATATTTCCATGAGAAGTAGCGACTGTCCTTACACCGTTCAGTTTTATGGTGCGCTGTTCAGAGAGGGTGACGTGTGGATATGTATGGAAGTGATGGATACCAGCTTGGATAAGTTTTATGTGAAGGCTTACAAGCACGGCCGTAAAATACCTGAAGATATGTTGGGTGAGTGGGCAGTACAGCTTAATAAGGATAGTTAACGTGACTTGACGTATGAATTTTAGTTTTATTGATATTTATTGGTGCATTGATTGGAATATTTTCCATATAGAATGTTTTGTATTTCTCTAGAGAATATTTTAATAGTAGATCTTTACCCAACATTTATTTTACCATTTAACCAATTCATATTTGTGTGAAGTTAGCTATGAATTTGCGGAATTAACTTCATTGACGTGAGTAGAATGCACAATAACTCTATAACCGCGTGTGAATATCTTATGACACGATACACTTAAATGTGCTAGTCCATACACGATTTCTTGTGAATGTCTGCAGGTGATGGTACAAAAACTCAAAGCCTGATACGAGTTAACCGGTAACTTAATAACCGCGAGTCGAATCTTAATAGGATATATACAAAAGATAGTCTTAATTAATTTCTTTAAGGTGATATATAAGAGATTTCTTGCGAACATATACAGGGGACGATATACAATTTCTAATTTTGTTGATAAAGATATACTTTATATACTTTTACCATATTTAAAGGAATTTTGCTCTAGCATAGACTATACTTATTTCTTGCGCTTATAAACTAGTTTTCAAAGAAATCTTTCAACTGTCGGTAAGATATAAAGTCGTGTTTCCTTTTTTGTTGAGTTTCCAATCATTTTGAAACTTTAACGCCCATAAATATTGTTTATTTGGGTGTCTCTGTTGCACCTGTCTAAATTTGTTTCATTTTGGTACCTTTTATAATGCTTTATCCAATCTTACCACTTATTCTTTTTAAACGAAAAACTTTCCGACAATGGTATTGAATCCACAACTGCCTGAGTAAAATGGGGCTGAGAAGCACTATGGCATTTTGCATCGAAATGATTTGTTTCTTCAAAATTTCTATTTTATCGTTTATATTGTTTTTTACACCTGTCAGTATATCAATAATCAGGCCGAGTATGTATCCCATTTACGTTAAAATGTTATGTTAGAAATAACGTTTGTAAATAACATGCCGTAATAACATAATATCTTATAAGTATCCGTCAAACAGACATGTTATTTAATTGTATTGAAATGAAACAGAACACGGCCGCTATTTTATGTTGTACGTACCAGTTATTTACGAGTTTGTGCTCTACGTTGTAGGTATTTGTTTCATGTTTCATAACAATAGACTACGACTACTGGCAGAACGAAACCATCACAATTAAAACTTATTAATACAATAGTTTGCTACTAAAGTTAATTTATTGAGCATGAATTTGGGGAAAAACCACACAAAACAAAAAAAAATTAAAAGAAGTATTTTTTTTTATCGGCGGAAAAACATGTTTAGGGGTGAAATACATCTTCAAAGTTCGCCCCTGTTCAAAACGGATTTTTCTAAATATCTGGGGTTCTCATCAATATTTTGGAACGAATCAAAATGCAAAATTACTTCTTATAAAAAAACAGTTGTTTCATTAGTGTTTTCGTGTTTGGGGGTTGTTACCCTTATTTTTTATTTCAGACTATATTTTTCAAACAATTTTTATAGGTATATAAAAAATTCATATTTGTGTAAATAAATTGACAAAATTAAGTTCTCTTTTTAAGGGTGAACAACCCCCTAGTGTGCGAAAAATTTCTGTGCTGACTAGAATTAACATTTTAAAATAAAAAGTTTTTACTTTTTCTCTAATCATACGAATAATTTTTTCTGTTGGTCTAAAACGGATTTAAACTGATGCAAACTACCCCTGCTGTTCATCAACTACCCCTACTGTTCATCCCCCAATAAACGGGTTCAGTAATTTCCATTTTGTTTCATTCCAAAATATTTATTAGAATCCGAGATATCACGGATATACTGTTTTTGGGGGTGAACATCGGGGTTAGTTTGCATCTGTTTAAATCCGTTTTAGACCAAGAGAAAAAATTATTCGTATGATTAGAGAAAAAGTTAAAACATTTTTCGTACACTAGGGGATTACTAGGGGGTTGTTTGCCCCCTAAAATGAGAAATTATTTTTGTCAATTTGTTTACATAATTCATACTTATTTTTAATATTTTGAATCAATATGAATTTTTTATATATAAAACATTTTTGAAAATATACTTTGTTTTCCTGAAATAAAAAATAAGGGTTGCAACCCCCAAACACGAAATCACTTGTGAAACATTTTATTTTTTTAAAAGAAGTAATTTCCATTTTATTTCATTTCAAAATATTGAGATGTCACAGAAATATTTTGGGGGTGACCATGAGGGGTGGTTTGCATCCGTTTAAATCTGTTTGCGGCTAATAGAACAAATTATTCGTATGATTAGAGAAAAAGTAAAAACTTTTTATTTTGCAATATTAATTCTAATCGTACATACATTTTTAGCACACTAGAGGGTTGTTCACCCCCTAAAAAGAGAACTTTATTTTGTCAATTTCTTTACATAAATCATATTTTTTATTTTTTTTAATATGAATTTTTATATATATAAAAAATGTTTGAAAAATATAGTTTTTCTGAAATAAAAAATAAGGGTAGCAGCCTCCAAACACGGAATCTAATGTGAAACCTTTGTTTTTTT